>NC_056734.1:801036963-801256963 GCF_019279795.1 Protopterus annectens
GATACAAGTTTCAGTGAGACACGGAGAGTGTTAACAAGTTTATGGCACAAGATAGTCAGTGTTATAAGATGAATTATATGTGTGATGCAACTCCCTGCCCCACTTGTACACAACCATTTACCATCATCACACCATTAATGCTTATGTGGTGTGGTTGCACCTCTTACAGCCTGCACACATCCTTGCATTTACATCCAGAACATTTTCTGACAAATCAACTTAAAAAGTATAAGATAATCAAGGTTTTCCCTACTGCGGGACATCCTAGGTTAACAATCTGAGTGTCATTTTTATTAATAAAACTTTGCCCTTTCTAATTCTGACTATTATAAGCTGGTAACTCATTTAGTTAAAAAGTCAGACCCAAGAAAGACTGGACACCATAAGGAACTATGTGTGTTAAATGGAAGCAAGTCAATGTTATATTTTGAAAGGCATGATGCAGGACACAAATAATCTGGAAACACACCAGCCTTGATAATTGAAGGATACTACTGTAACACCTGCCAAGGTAGTTTGGAAAAAAATACCAGCAAATGCAATGCTTTTTTTACACTTTAAATATTGAATTACTCAGACCAAATTGTTGTTAAAAGAAGTTACAGCAATAGTACAGATAACAGTTTAGATGTCCATATTTCTGCACAGATATGCATACTTGTGTATGCACCTTCATAGAGTAAACAGTGGGCAAAGTTTCTTAAATGTTGCAACTCAAAATTCTTTTATCATTCATTTCATGTTCATATAGTTATTTTGCCAGCTGAGACATTAAAACTCCAGGTATAGCAAAGTACATCACACTATTCAAATGTAAATGGGATGAAGGGATGGGTAACCACAAATTCACCCTCAGTTCATTACCCCTGTCCCTCATGGATACAGAAAACATGTAAACACCCTATCATGTCATTGTTCAGCCCATTTCTGGGGAATTTTTTATGCAAAATATAAGTGCTGAAAACTAGATTTGTTATGTAAAGCAAGGCCTGTAAAGATCCTCACAGATCAGTAGCTTAGTAAGTCTGTATCTTCTTCTTCTTCTTTCGGCTTTTCCCGGTTAGGGGTCGCCACAGCGGATCACCTGTCTGCTCATGATTGGCAGTGGAGTTTTAGGTGTCGAGTTGCCAGCCCGGCAAGTCCATATGAACCTATGATAACAGTCTATACTGAGGTATTAATAAGAGCAGCAAAGTACAAAACAGTAGGCATCAACTGTATACTTTAAAATAAAGTGTGTGAAGAATCGATGTTACAAATGATTACTAGTAAGGCTGCAAGGAAACTCATAATGTGCAACACTTAATAAAATAAAAATAATGAATATAATCACATATTATGTGCTGGAATTTAGACAAATTGTGATTTCACATGATGCCATTATATTATAGATTATATAATCATACAAATAAACATAGATCTAGATATACAAGCAAAGTACATAATAAATTACGAGGAGTTGTGCATGGTGCATATAGTAATGTATACCCAGGAGTGCTGTGAGGCATGAGCCCAAAGAGCAACTGCCTTACAATCCCCAGCTAATCTGTGATACTATCAGTACCATTCCACTCCCAAGTACCTAATTCAATTTCTAAAATAGGCATTGGCCTTTCCTTTGTTTTTGTTTTTCTTCCAGTATGATTTTTCCATTTAACAGTTCAGGTATGATAATATGTTTTGTAGTGTATTTAAAGGTAATGTAATTACTCTGTATATTTCAACTTATTGTTGGGCAGTGTTCTAACTTTTCAACTGTATGGAATTTTTGGTATGAAATATTAAGGGTTGTCATTTAAAGCACCCTTCTGTCAAACTGCTGCATGCTACTGCACAGACCAGTATATTGACATGCTCTAAAACAGCACAGAAGTTCAAATGAATTCTGACAAGTGAATGACTCCAGATGTGGTGGCATGCATATTAGAAGCAGAGAGCTGAGCAAACTTGTTTTCCAGGTAACACACCCTCAAAAATATTCACAGGACTAATCGTGCTGGTAGCAACTCCAAGAACTGAAAAATACATATATGCTCAAATTTTAAGTTGGTTTAGCTGATGATATGCTTATTGCATCCTACAATGTTAACTATGGTAATGATTTTGGTGACAACTCCCAAAAACTGAAAAACACACCTAGGTAACCAGTAAAATCCTCCGACCACACCATTTTAACAGACAGTATGATTGTTCCTTTTTTGTTGGACTACTACAGTAGTTTTTCTGTGTTATACTTCTATTTGAAAACACATTTACATTAATGCAGTGTTTTTCTTTTGCAGACTATATTTTCAGATTTACCACAAAGGTCAAACAATGCCTGACACAGTCTCAGCATTTCTGTGTCCATGTAATTTAACTTCTAAGTTAAAAGTGGTGTCATAAAAGGTGATACTGCCAGCACAGCTACCTGGAATTTTGTAAATAATTATATGTCATTTGTGAATATTGACACAATCTATATAAGATGCTTGTGTTAGAAATGTATTAGAACTGTATGTCATATAAGATGGTTTGTACAGACATCTGTGCTGAAGAGATATTTTGTAGAGTGCTTGTCCTTGAAATGTAGCCACAATGTACCCAACTGGAAAAGAACAGAACAGTATATGCACTATTGTAAATCTTTAAATGTATATTTTAACAGTTGAAACTGGAATACATGAGGTTAACTTCAGAAAAATAACTGAAATTAAATTACTTTATGGCCAGGACATAAAAAGATGTTATCTTTCAGTTTCAGTGCGGCCAAAGATGCAATGTCTATACTAGTGAGCTTTCTCTATCGTCTTTAAGGTGAAATAATTCCTAGTTTTGAAATATGAAAGGATGCAATTCTTTTATGACTTCTACCATCTGCATAAGATCTGAGGTCTATGTTTTTTCACAGGTAGATGCAAAATGCTACCAGCTGCCATCAATGGTTATTTTGAGCCTAGGAACTAGGAGTCAGATGACAAGCAATGATGCCATTCTGCACGTTATCCCAGCAGTAATATTTGAGATATATATGAATTCACTAAAAAAATAATGACTTATATTAATTTGGGAAGTATCTTAGTGAGAGACAGCATTCTGTAGTTTGTCTTGGACCTGACAAGAAGACCCATTCACCACACATTTGACATTTTCTGTAAGTATGTTTCTAGAGCATAGTAATTCTCTTAGCTATAGTCAGGAATATAGCAAAGGTTAATTTAGATACTTTTCTTTATTTATTTAAGACTGTCCTGCAATGTTGTTTTAAATATTTCCTGTGATTTTTGAACACTAATGTCACTGTAAATATATATTTAGTATTGTCTTGTTCTTTTATTATGTATTATTAAATATATTTAAACCTTTCATTGTGTCTGATCTGTGTAGAGATATTTAAATTCTGAGGGTACTTGGATATTTATTTGGTGACACTGTGGGCCACTCCAATAGCCTTGCTCTTGGCTATACCATTTGTATTGATAGTAACATTACACAGTAAGATTGGACACCCTTTGTTAAGGGCCTTAAAGTAGCTGAAAAGGAGCTGCCTGGTGTCAGTAATAACTACCTTATAGTCTGGGCAAAAGGGGGCATAGCTAGGAAACCTGTGCCAGCCTTTCCCATGTGTGTATCGTGTGTGTGTGTGTGTGTGTGTGTGTGTGTGTGTGTGTGTGTGTGTGTGTGTGTGTGTGTGTGTGTAAATCAAACCTCTAAGAGTGTGTGTGTCAGCTACTTAGCAGGGACACGAAGCACTGTCTGGACAGGCAGGGCGCTGTAGGTCTTGGCTTGGCCACTCAGCTGAGACCTCAACTCTATAGCTGTGCCAGTGGAGAGTCTTACTGGGGATCTGAGGAAAGAGAGAGAAACCAGCCCTAGACTGACTATAGTCTCTGTGTGCTCTTAAGGGAAATTGCACTTGATGCAGAGAGCTGCATCTGGAATACTGTAAATATATATTTAGTATTGTCTTGTCCTTTTATTATGTATTATTAAATATATTTAAACCTTTCATTGTGTCTGATCTGTGTAGAGATATTTAAATTCTGAGGGTACTTGGATATTTATTTGGTGACACTGTGGGCCACTCCAATAGCCTTGCTCTTGGCTATACCATTTGTATTGATAGTAACATTACACAGTAAGATTGGACACCCTTTGTTAAGGGCCTTAAAGTAGCTGAAAAGGAGCTGCCTGGTGTCAGTAATAACTACCTTATAGTCTGGGCAAAAGGGGGCATAGCTAGGAAACCTGTGCCAGCCTTTCCCATGTGTGTATCGTGTGTGTGTGTGTGTGTGTGTGTGTGTGTGTGTGTGTGTGTGTGTGTGTGTGTGTGTGTAAATCAAACCTCTAAGAGTGTGTGTGTCAGCTACTTAGCAGGGACACGAAGCACTGGCTGGACAGGCAGGGCGCTGTAGGTCTTGGCTTGGCCACTCAGCTGAGACCTCAACTCTATAGCTGTGCCAGTGGAGAGTCTTACTGGGGATCTGAGGAAAGAGAGAGAAACCAGCCCTAGACTGACTATAGTCTCTGTGTGCTCTTAAGGGAAATTGCACTTGATGCAGAGAGCTGCATCTGGAATACTGTGCATAGCTGCCATCCTCTCAGTGTACGTCTCCCACTGGTGCGATTGGTGAGGATTGAGGCTCCTTGATTACTGGTCCAGTGGGGGGTGGTTCACAAGATGTTGTTTTATGCTTCTAAGAGGACTGCTGTTTGTGCTTAATGTTAATCACTTCCTGCCCATTCTTACACTGCTTCATTTCTTGTTTGTATGATTGTGTTTCTCAGGAGATTTTTTTTACCATAGTTTTTCATGTTATTATTCCTGATTGGGTAATATAATTAAAACTGAGTGGTTAGTGCTTTTATGGCTATAAAGTGCATTGATATAAATAACAGTCCAGGTTGGCATAATTGTTAAGGTGTTTACCATACAGGCACAAAGTACAGGGTTTGATTTTCACATGAGGTAATTAGCTAAGCTTAAAATGGCTCACAAGGGCAGTTAGCCTAGTACTAATCTAAGAACTTATGTAGATTTAGTAATGCATTTGAAACAAGTACATGTATTTCTGGTGTTTGGTATTATAGATTTATTAATTTCATTGCATATTTTTGTGCTTTCTAAAACATTTCTCTGTTAAATTGCTTTTCAAAATAGTCACAGACTGTTGGATTTTCAGGTTTGTGTATTGTCTGTAACTGAATGTAAGTTCAAGCATATCTCATGCATGCATACATGCACACTTATAACACAAATGAAAAAGAAGGAAAAAGAAACCTCATGCTGGAGGGTGATAGAAGTGAGGAAAGCAAACTGAACTAGTGAAAGCATTAGACCAGAAAGGAACATGAAAAGGCTGACAGGGGTAGTTGTGGAGAATTAATAAGAAAAAAATATTTGGTAGAAGGAGGAGGAGCCTGGAATAGGCACAGGCAACAAAAGCCATAAGCATACAAGAGAAAGCTGTAGCATGATTAGTTTAAAACTGGTGGTTGGGGAAGCAAGTGAAAACTGCAGGAAAGGGGAAAGAAGCAAAATTAAGAAACTAAGAATAGCTGAAAAAGGAATTCCAGGTAAGCAGCAAATATTGAGAACTAAGTTGAGATGTCAGATTGACACATAACATGACAGTAGCACTTCCAGCTCATAGAAAAGTGTAAATTTAAAATTACTTTGAAAATTGGTACATGTTTGATAGCATACTCTGGGAAGCTTTGTGCCATAATTTGACTAGACATAGAGAAATGATTCCTGTTCCTATTTCTAGCAGGGACAGTTTTAAAAGACTTCCATATGATGATCTCAACAACAGAATAAGATAGATTATGTAAAGAGACAGGCAGGTGGGGAAGTAAAGAAGCTTCTGGCCTAGTTTATGTTCTAATTAATCTCGCAACAAACCACACCTCAAGCAGTTTCAAACCCAGTTTTGACAATCTCCTTTCTACTTTAAGGCAATAAAAAAGTAAATATATTGCATTTCTACTAGACAAAAATATAAACTAATGCCCCAATAGCATCTGATGGCTTCCACCCATGGTTTATCACTCTGTGTCAGAACTACATCTCTCTAACTCCTTATGCACCTTTACAACATCTCCCTTTCCAAATGAACTATGCTGCTGTCTGAAAATGAGCCATTCTCAAACCAGTTTCAAGGTCTCCCAGACCTTCCATGCCCAATGACTTTAGACCTGTCTCAGTTTTGCCCACCTTAGGCAAAGTACTTGGAACATTAATTTAGAACTAACTGGCTAAATATATTTAGACACATATTATCACTTTTTCAGTGTGCATTTCGAACAGGAAGGGGCACAATAACTGCTATCGACACTATTCTAAGATAACATTCTTCAGAACGTGAATATAATATTGCTCACTGGCTATCTCTTTAATGATTTTACAAAAATATTTGATCTGGTCAACCATGCTCTTTTTGTTTTTACCATTGCTCAAGCAGGAGTCAGTCCTCAGGCTCTTTAATAGTTAAAATCCTTTCTAAAGGACAGGCATTTGAATATCTAGTTACACTCCATATCTTCTCCTTTAGCCACATATCACAATGGTGTGCCTCAAGGTTCAGTTTTATCTCTAATCCCCTTTAACCCCTTGATTAAGAAACTGCACGGTGACATCCCACTACTCTACATTATTCCATACACAGGCAATATCATAGTATATAGAACTAGTTCATCCCCACAAACTTAAATAATGACTTTATCAAACGATCAAGACCATTCCTCAAATTGGATCTCCAAGCTTCAGCTCATCCTTAACAACAAAACACCAAAGCCAAGCATGATTTCTGGAAACAAACTAAAATTTCGCAAAATGCCCCCTATCTGGACTATTCTACAAAAAAACCTTGAAATAATGAAACAGGTAACACATGTAATACCTAGGAATATGGATGGATGGATGGATGGAACATTCAACTTTCAATACCAGTTACAAGTAACAAAAGCTAAGACAAACAAGCTAGTATTCATGAAAAAACACTGTACTTCTCTCAAAGCAAAGACATATATTGGTAAAAGAATGCTACTTTCACAGCTGAGATATGGGCTACCAATCATGGTACCACTTAGAAAGAAGCATTCCTCCCTAAATCTATGTCAAACAATATTTCATATTTATATCACTCTCCACACTAAGAGAAGACCACTGCTTCATCCTATACAAAGGAAAATGGTCACTAGTATGTCTTAGATCCAGCCGACAAATGTGTTCCTTCCTTGCAAGATCATCCTTCCTTGCAAGATCATAAATTTAAAATCCTTCTTCTCTGTTAGCAGACTCTTTCAATCCCAGTTCAACAACCCATTCAATCCTTACTCTTTAAGTGTCTGAAATAAACTTTATACTACAAATTCTGCTTTCTTAATACTAGCCTCAGGAACATGGCAATCTCTCTTCTAGCAATTTAAGATCTACTGTATCTTTCACCGCACTCAGGACTAAACACATACCTTTTCAAAACAGTCTAATGCAAATGCATCCACAGTAATGGTATTGCTTAAATAAATTAAGTTCTCATTATTCACACTCGCACAAGCAACTTAATCTCTCAGTTGGTCTACACAAATCTCATCAGTCTTACCTTTTAAAATATTGCTCCCCTAATTATTCCCATCTTTTTTCCTCAATGCTACCACCACAAATCACAAATTTCTGTTCTCCTTTCATCCTCATATTTCTTGTCTCTATTCAATTTTCCCCTCTTTTTTCCTTTAACATTCTCATGTTTGTAGATATTGTTAATAGTTTGCAATATACAGAGTCAATATTATGTTTCTACTCATCTACTACTTTTAGAGTAATACTCTGTGTGAATTAATGTATAGTAATGTTACTTATCCGCCAGTTCTGATGTTTACCATACACTTTAGCAAACATTAATTATTTTGTAGGTGTGGAATAATCATTCACTAATTTTTTGCAAGAAATATGTAACTCATTGTATACCTGTATCTTTCTATGTCAGTATTTTATATAACAGCACTGTTAATCTCTGTATGTCAATGATTTCTATGTATATGAATGCATGACACTGTTAAACCTCTCAAACAGAACCTGAAAATAGCCTAGATGCATCAATGTTCTACCCTGATTAACAAACTGAGATAAATAAAATAAGTAAATAAATAATACATTTGGTCATAGTAAGATACAATTTGTGGTGTCAACAGAAAATTATGTAATTTAAATTTCAAAGCTGTTATTAATAGAAACACAAAACATGGCATAAATGTGAGTGTCACATTCCTTTGTAATAGACTTATAAGTATTGAACAATGTGACTCCCATGAGACTTTTAAGAAGTACTTGGATAACTAGAGGCACTTGCAAACTCCAGCAAATGATATGTTTTTCAAGGTTCGAAATGGCAATTAGGCTGTAGCACTGGCTCCCAAATTTAAAAACATATGCTGCTGAGTGAATGAGCTGCATGTAGTGCTTTCTAGTGATGGCCTCTACAAGGAAGATGAGCACCAAAAACAGATTATACTGCAGACATGTACTAATTTGTGATTAGCCATTACTTACAAGTTTATGAAGGTATAGGACACTTATAACAATATGGGGACAAAGGACATCATACTTTCAAATAACTATGGACTCTGGGACAACCATTCAGAATGATTTCAAGTTCTGACTATCTGTTGTGTTTTACAAACTGCAGGCTTGAGTTATAGGTCAGATCTTATTTCCAGTCATGATGAAACTTAGGACTTTATCATAGTCAGCGAGATATGCAGTGATCCCATAAGCTGATGCTGAAACATAAAATCACTGAAAGCCAGGTTGGTCTTTTTAAACACACAGTTTTCATTCTTTCGTCATTTTTACATATGTACTGTTCAATATGTATTGGTTTTATGCCTCACCTTGATTTTGTTTGGCTTTCTATAAATTTTTGCACATTGTTTATTGAATATGTGTCATTAGATGCAAAATCACATATGGAAGGAGGGGTGCAATGCTTCTATAATATATGTTATCATCAACATTCACTGATTGAAGCAACAGGAAAAATAAAAAAGTCTGAACCCTATGTATATAAATGTGTTTATTTAGTCATAGATGATGGCCTAGAGTTATAATTCTGAGTCTGAAAAATATAAGTATTTAAATAAGCTTAGTTTTTAAATGTGTACGAACTGTAAAACTACACACGTGTCAAAAACTAAACATTTGGACTTCCCTTAAATCAACTACTAGCAGTACCATTTAGAAAGAAAAAAATGTGCATGTGAAGTAGTGAATATTATAAACAAGATAAAAGAACTGTAGGTAGGATCATTAGAAAAACGGCAGAGAAATAAACAAAATTTGTAGAAATGGTACACACAAAATAATGCTTAGGAGGAGAAGAAGTGGGGTTTAAGGAAAAGCAGGAATTAAGCAAGCTATGTAAGGTTGGAGCGAATGATAACTGTTAAAAAGAAACGTGTATAATGCAAGAAGATAATGAAAAGTGGAATTTTTTATTACTGTTTGTATTTATGTCATTCTTTAAAAATGTGTAGATTTAATAATGGTGTTTCAAAAAGTGTTTTTTGTGGTACTTGTCACAGCATCTTCTATATTATATACATGGTATCTGGCTGATGTAAGCCACTGTTTAGGCAAAAAAAGAAGTTATGTTCTTACCATAAAGTTCCATGTGAGTTGTTCATCTCGCCTTTTTGTTCTTACACGTGGGTTCGGAGCCAATCCCTCAGCTCCAAGTCAGCCGCTTTTCAAGCTCAAACTCTCAGAGAAGCTCGAGACACAGTATATATTCCATGATGCTCTACTGTAAACCCCAGATCTAGTACGCTGCACCCGAAGACAGCCTAACAAAAATAAGCACTGCAGTACCTACCTATCTAGGTGACTCTATATTTGCAGAAAGGAAAACAGTCTGTCTTAAGGAGACAAGCTGACAAGACCAACCAATCCACCAAGACAACTATTCTTCTCACCAGGAGGGGGAAGATGGGAGGGAATGTAAGAACAAAAAGGTGAGATGAACAACTCACATGGAACGTTATGGTAAGGACATAACTTCTTTATGTGAAGTTGTTCTATATCGCCGCTTTGTTCTTACACATGGGTAGCATCCCAAGCACCCTAATCCTGGGCAGCTCAAGGGAGAACATTCCTGAGCACCGTGGAACCAAAGAAAGCCCTGTCCCTGGAGGCCCTGTCCACTCTGTAATGAGTGATAAACGTGTGAGGTTTGGACCAAGTAGCAGCTGCACAGATGAAATCCAAGGGCAAACGAGCTGCATGAGCTAACGACGTAGAAACAGCCCGGGTAGAATGGGCTTTGACATTAGTTGGTAATGGCTGGTTAGTGGAGGAATAAATTAATTTAATGCAATCAGAAAGCCACTTAGATAATGTGAATTTTGATACTACAGAATCTTTCTTGTTCTCTGTGTAAGAGACAAAGAGTTGATCAGATTGCCTGAAATCTTTCGTTCTGTCCAAGTAGAATCTCAATTGTCTGTGAACATCAAGCTTGTGTAACATATATTCCAGTCTGTTGGTATGATGTCTAAAAAAGGTTGTGAGTTCAATGGACTGATTTAAGTTAGTTTCTGAGCAGACCTTAGGAAGAAAGGTAGGATTTGTCCTGAGGGACACCTTATCAGGGTGGAAGATCAAATATGGGGGCCTGGAAGATAGAGCCTGGAGTTCAGAGACCCTACGTGCAGATGTAATGGCTACCAGAAATATTGTTTTCCAAGACAGAAACTTCAAATCACAAGATGATGCAGGTTCGAAGGGGGTAAGCATCAATTGGGATAAGACAAGATTCAAATTCCAGGGAGAAACAGGGTGTCTGATAGGTGGTCTGAGATGGTGGGTCCCTTTCAAAAAGGCCTTACATAGTCAGTGGGACATGATGTTAAATCCGTTAAACCCTACATGAAAGTCGGAAATGGCAGCCAATTGAACCCTTATGGTGGCAGCTGCTGCAACATCATAGAACAAGGAGGACAATAACTCTAATATGGTATGAATTGGTGCAACATATGGGTCAACGTCGTGGTGAGAAGTCCAGTGAACAAATCGTTTCCATTTGCTATTATATAGCTTCCTGGTTGACAGCTTATGAGAGGAAACTATAATATGTTGGACCATGGGAGACAAATCTTGAGATCTGGCTAATATGGGAATTGGAGCAGCCAAGCTGTCAGTTTTAGGGAGATGAGGGAGGGATGAAGAACTCCCGACAAATAAGTCAGAAGGTCTGGCACTGGGTCCAGAACCCATGGTTCTTCCACTTGATACTTCTGTAGGAAGGGGAACCAAATCTGACGAGGCCAAGATGGGGCTATCAGAATAACAGTCCTTCCCAGACTTTTGGCTTTCTGTATGAACTTGGGAATTAGGGGAATTGGTGGGAAGGCATACAGGAGGCCCGGGGGCCAATCATGTACAAGTGCGTCCCTCGGGTTGCTCCCCGGTGGGGGATAAAGGGCAAAGTAGCTTCTGCATTTGGCATTTATCGGAGATGCAAACAGGTTGCAGCAAGGCTGGCCCCACCTGCAGAAACTCTTGTCTGCCACCTGTTGTTTGAGGGACCACTCATGAGGCAACAGGATGGCCCTGCTCAGTTTGTCCGCTATCACGTTGGATGACCCCGGGATGTGCGTTGCTATCAGAAAGCGCCTGGTGGATACTGCCCACTGCCAAATTGTTATGGCCTCTCGGCATAAGGGATACAATCTGGTTCCCCCTTGCTTGTTGATGTACCCCACTACTGACATGTTGTCCGTCTGAATTGCAATTGTCCCTGGAGGAAGACAGTCGTGAAAGTGTTGTAATGCCAGGAACACCGCTGTCAGCTCCAGGACATTTATATGCAACTGTGATTCCATGCTCGACCAAGTACCTTGGACAGTCTTTCCCTGAAATAGCCCCTCCCCCAGCCTATCAGGGAAGCGTCCATGGTCACTGTGGCTGTGGGTTGGGGAAGAACATGGGGACGTCCAACAACTATCTGGTCGCTGTTCAGTCACCAATTGAGATCCTTCTTGCAAAGATTTGTTAACAGAATCTCATGTGACATGGGCAGCTGTTGGTAAGACCATTGTGTGAAGAGTAACCACTGGAGTATTCGCATGTGCATGCACCCCAATGGGACTGCTATTAGCGTCGCTGCCATTGTGCCTAACAGCTTCAATATCTTGGACGCAGGAGATTTGTTCTGGGTCAACAGACTGGACAATTGACTTCTTAGGGATAAGATTCTTGTTTGAGGCAACCTGATCCTTGAATCGACAGTGTCTAGCTCTGCTCCTATAAAGGTAATACACTGCGAGGGTTATAACGCAGATTTTTCGAAGTTTAAGGTTATGCCCAACTGGGAACACAGGTTGATAGTGTAGTCTCTTGCCTGAATTAGTTGATGCCTGGAGGTGACGGTGAGGAGCCAGTCATCCAGATATGGAAACACCCGGAATCCTAAACGTCTCAGGTGAGCCGTGACCACTGCCATACATTTGGTGAACACTCTGGGGGCTGTGGTGAGACCAAAGGGCAGGGCTCTGAATTGGTAGTGACTGGCCCCCAGCCGGAAATGCAAGTGATCTCTGGATGATCTGGCCATTTTGATGTGGTAGTAAGCATCCTTGAGATCTATAGAGCACATCCAATCACCCGTTTCTAGAAATGGAAGTATCGATTGTAGCATGACCATTTGAAACTTTTCCTTCTTGACGAAGGTGTTGAGTTTGCTGAGGTCTAATATGGGCCTCCAGTCCCCTGTTTTCTTCGGAACTAAAAAGAACCTTGAATAAGTTCTGGATCCTATCTGGTCCGCCAGGACTGGCTGGATGACTCTTTTGTCTAGCAGGTTTTGAATCTCTATGGCTGCTAGATTTCGCAGACTGGGTGGAACATCTGGAATACTTGTACACATGGGAGGGAATTTTGTAAAGGGAATGTAGTAACCTCTGGAAATGATGCTTTTTACCCAAGAATCCATTGTAATGTTTAGCCAGGCATTTGGGTATAAAACCAAGCAACCCCTGACCACCTCCAGAGCAGGACAGCCAGGCTTCCTTTCAGGAACGCTGATAGGGCTTACCAGAGAACTGCTCCCTGTCACCCTGATTTAGCGGACCCCCTCTGCCGTTTGGGTGGCGTCTTCCATTTTTACCCCCTCCTCTGCCCCTAGAGGGGTTATCAGTAGATGTGCTCTGGAAAGCTCCTTGGGGCTTTCGAAACCACATTTTTCCACTTCGTTGCCCTTTGGGGTACAGTCTAGTTGGAGTGGAAAAATGGACTCCTACAGCAGACAGAGTCTTTCCTTCTTGTTCACACCTAGTAAGCGTCTTCTAAACTTTAGGCCCAAACAAGGTGGAATCATCAAATGGGGTATTGATGAAGGAAGACTTGAAGGCTTCCACAAAGGAGCAAAGGTGCATCCAGGACTGTCTCCAAAGAGCTATTGCTGAACCTGCCACCCTACTCGATCCATCGGCGGCATAAGAAATGAGCCACATGGATGAGTTGACTATAGAATTAAGGGTGTTGAGTTGTGCAGTCACTTTCTCAGAAACTGCATCAGCTGTATTACCCTGTAGAGTATCTCCCAGCTCTTTAAGGAGATCTCATTGAAGGCGGGTAAAGTGGGTTAGGTAGTTGAGCGACCTCATGGAAAATGCCGCAGAACTAAATATGCATTTCCCATACCTGTCCATCGTCCTAGAATCCCTATTAGGAGGATGAACAGAAGAAGAGGTTTCCAACATCTCTTTCTTGGTGGCTGCCACCACCACCATGGCATCAAATGGGACTCCCTTGGTAAGAAAGGCCTTGTCAGCAGGGGAAGTAATGAACTTGTTGGGCTTTTGAGGGTCCGGTTCCACTGAATCAGGGGACTCCCATGCCCTTCGAGCAACCAAACCCATTAGTTCGTCGAAAGGAGGAGTAATCCAGGAGGTGGATGGTTGAGACCCAAAGGCCTTCAGGAGTACTGACTCATCCTCAGTAGGGGCAAGGGACTGCCAATCACCCCTCTGCCTTAAGATCTCCAATATGTCTGCAAATGAGACATCCTCTGAGGGGGATCGTGGGGACCCTTCTGATTCCTCCAAGTCGGTATCCAATGTCAGGGATTCCTGTGGAGAATCCAAGTGCCTCCTCTTGCACAGTCTCTTCCTAGGTACTTCATCAGTGGGAGTGTCCAGTAAAGTCCCTGTAGAGGAGGGGCCACCCAATGGGGATACCTGAGGCTCTGGGTCTCGATGCTTGGTAGGAACCTGTGGGGAAAAGACAGAATGTGGCTCTTTAGGGGGAGGGGAAGAAAGATCCAAAGAGGCAGTGGTCTTAGAAAACATGACTTCCTCATGGCATCGAAGGCACCAGAATTCCGGTCCAAGAAGTCTGTCAGCTCTGAAGAGGCCAGCAGCCCTCCCCGAGCTGAGACCCCGCGCTCCAATCCAGAGGATGGAGCCGAACCCACCTGCGCCAAAGCCCTGAGGGGAAGGGTCGGAACCGAAGTCTCGGTCCAACTCTCCACCCTGGAGTCAGCGAGGGAGTGTCGGCTCCGAGACTCCCCAATTGGAACCGAGGAGATCAAGGTCGACAGAGCCGAGGGAGCTGGATTGAACCTCGGCTCCAAGAGCTCTACCAACATTTGGTTCTCTCTGCCCTGGCTCCGAGAGTTCGATTGGCTTTGGGGGAGGAAGAATAGAGAGTAGGACTGGGATTTCAGGCTTCAAAGCCGAGTGGCTCGACGTGGAAAGCATTTTGGCTAGGGCCGGGTTCTCTAGCAATCTCTTAACCATGTGGTCCAGGTCCACATCAGATAACCTCAAAGAATGGGTCGAGGGATGGGTTGAATGGGCCGAAGATGGCACCGATTGAAGAATCGGAGACTGAGGAGTCTCCAACACTGGATCCACAACTGGACTCTGAGATAAAGATTCAGTACACGGCTGTACACAACCTCCTCTAGCACCTCGGCTCTTCAGCCTTTACAGAGTTTGTTTTACAGCTGCTGTTCACGTACCTTTTGAAAGTTTGGATTACAAGAGTTTATTGTAAGGCTTTGTCTGTGGAATTGTATCCATTTGCAGTGACTGATTGTGTTGGACTGTGACTTTTAATAAACTGCTTTAAGGTAATCACTGGCCTGTCCTTTTCGTTGTGGTGGTGAAAGGAGGATCAGTTCACTGTAGCAATTTAACTAAGCTGAACAACATGCAAATAGATTTGTGGTCATTGGATAGAGAACAGCATAACATACTGAGAAGTGGATCTTGTTAAAGCTATTTTGAAGGAAACATCTGGCCATACCCTGGATAGCAGCCATTAGTGTGCTTTAGCAAATTAGTATGAGAACATTTTTCTTATTTCTTTTAAATCTCGGACACCAGTGAAATTGGTCAGAATTTGCTAATCTGCATTGAAGGGCCATTCCTTATAAAAAGAAACAACTGAAAACTTACACAGAGTGGGAACTTAGCTTTCAATGTGATAGGTTATTGGAGTTCTGATATGTGTAGAGATTATGTAACCAGCTGATTTTAAAATTGCTGGAGACAGGTTTTCTGCAGGTAGACAATAAGAGTTAAGCTTTTTTACTATTTTGTAATGAAGAAAGAAAATGTAGCTTTGAGCTGAACCATTTAATTAAATGACAGAATTGGAAAAAGAGTAGAGCTGGGATGATAAAGAATTACAATTCCTTATGTGATACAGTTGAAGTATTGTGTATAGCCTGAACCACTACCATAATCTTGAAATGATATGACTGTGATATGAAATACTGAACAATGTGACACTAAATATGTGAACTGGCTTTGGTTGGGAGCAATGTATGCACTGTGTTTTTTATGAGTTTTGTAAGGGATGCTTTTCAAATTACGGCAAAATCAGTCACAACAGTTCCATATATGCAAGTATTTTTTGATAAAGTGTTTTATACCAAATGGCCACATTTTTTATGTTCTTTTGTTACACTCCTTTGTTTTATAAGACATGAAGATCTGCCTATATGCACTCTTTTTATTTAATAGCATAATACAATTTTTAAATAATAAGTGCTAAAATGGCGGATTAATTATGCAAAACAACACTGGGACATACATGATAATAAATGCACATTTATTTTAAATGTAAAATAATGTATTGGGATAAGATGTACAGCACCGACAGGAAGTCCAATGACCTCTAAATGGAATGTGAAAGTAAGTAAAAATAATTTCAGCACTAAAACAGACAATTATTTAGTGCATGCTGCTTTTGTTTAGGGAAGATTTATTGATTTATTTTAGACAATATTATAACATTACTGACACAATAAATATGCCTCAACAGTGAGATTTGAATGTGACATGCTCATTTGTTCTTGTAGGTATAAGAATGAAAATGAATAATTCAGAACTTCATAACATAAGTTCAAACACGTCAGAAGCTGCCTGCTTTCGTGACACAGTGATTACTCAGCGGATACTGCCATTACTGTATCTGGCCATTTTTATTGGAGGGCTATTTCTGAACAGTCTTGCTGCATGGATATTTGTTGAAGTTTCTCATCATTCCAGCTTTACAGTGTACCTCAAGAATATTGTTGTGGCGGATATTCTGATGAGCTTGACATTTCCTGTTAAGATCATCAGCGATTCCGGACTTGGATCTTGGGAGCTAAAAGTATTTATCTGCCGTTTTTCTGCTGTTATTTTTTATTTAAATATGTACATTGGAATTATATTTTTAGGTCTGATCAGCTTTGATAGGTACATTAAAATTGTAAAGCAGTCAGGTACCTTTGTCACGCCAGCATTTGCAAGAACAGCCTCGGCAGCAGTGTGGATCTTCATGTTGGTTTTACTTGTGCCAAATATCATCTTAACCAGTAACCCTGCCACCCAAGAGAACTCACAAAACTGCATGAATCTGAAGAGTTATTTGGGGCGAAGATGGCATGAGGTATCAAATTACATGTCAGTAGCAATTTTTTGGATTGTTCTCATTTTGCTTGTAGTTTGCTATACCTTAATATCTAAGAAAGTGTATGACTCTTACAGAAAGTTTAGGAGAAATTCTGAAGCAACAACTAGAAGGTCAACTCGTAACATCTTCAGTATTATTATAATATTTTTTTTATGTTTTGTACCATATCATGTTTGCCGACTTCCTTATACATTTAGCCAAACAACAGTTCACTTTAATTGTCAAATGAAGACCAGGTGGTATTATATCAAAGAAATAACACTGTTACTGTCTTCACTAAATGTATGTCTAGATCCTACAATTTATTTTCTATTATGTAGGTCATTCAGAGAACTGTTAATGAGAAAATTACATTTTCAGTTAAGATCATCAAGAATAGCAGAGTTTCTTGATACACAAAGGAGGTCATCAACAGCAGCTAACAGTGAAAGCATTTTATAAGTAGATATTTTTTACAAGAGGATATAGTGAGGTCTGTGTTAAGTTACTGCAAGTAGTATGTCACAGATATAGTGCTTAAAGGGTGCAACTATAGTGAAATTTACTGCCTAATGAAAACAGAGAAGTTTCTTCACAAGTAGATTTCGGGGCAGTTCTCAGCATTTCAATTTTTATAAAATACTGAAGTGAATTGCTCTCAGCCATATAGACGTATACCATGTAGCCACCCTCTTTTTCTGTTAGCCTTTTTTGATGGTATGTTGGATTACATCACACCACTAGGCACAAAAAATATTAAGCAGTCAAAAGTTAAGGCATAGATCTGATCAGTGGAACATACTAGTAAAATTTTTTTTTCAAAAGCGATAACAAGCAATACATAACAGGTGGGCTTGTAGATGGTGTTGAATTATGATTAGAAATATATTTCATTTAACAGGGCTGTTTATTGTGGGCACATTTTACAAGATCAGAATATGAAGATAGCTGGTTTTACCTCTTGTAGAATGGCAAGGTTTGAAAACCATATTACTACATTTTTCAGGCAGACAGTTATTTGCATGTTAATTGGTAAATACAGTCATTATATACTTAAAGCATAGTCCTTGCTTAAGCACTTTATTATGTCTGATTCAGAATGTAAGTCCAACATGAGCATTGATAGTGCCACAGCCATCAGATGAGATAAAATGAAAAAAGCACTTCCGCACTGTAATGATATATGGTAATGACAATGCTAGTAAGTAAAGCTTTGATCTGCAGAGTTTCATACTGTCATTGTGGGTGTGATTCCCACAGTTTCTTGTTATATACACTGAGCAGTTCACTTAACCAAGCCAGTTCTGCAAGATCACTACTTAAAAGTAAATTTTTGTGCATGTCTAGCTGCCTCATATGATGAAAAAACACATATAAATGAATGAAAGTCAAAGCATTTTAAACTAGTAAAACAAATAAATGATTTAAGTGCTTCTGATGATGTAAAGAACCATTATACTAAATGCAAAATAAGCATGGTAAAACAACCTTCATGCCTTAGTTTTTCAATGTAAAATATGTAACATGCTAGTTTTAAAGTATATCATTTTGCTTCAAGATCTACAATAGATTTAATAAATGGAGTAATTATTACACATTCTGGATACTTCAAATTAAGTATGCTTAGATTTGATTCCTGGGAAATGTGGAAAACATGATAATTATGAGTATTAGAGCTTTCAATGTCCTCAATATATTGCCTAATCTTAATTGCAGAAGTCATCCTTGCAGTTTTCAGTGTCAAATATTCTGTAAATGTATGCATTTAAAACATATTATAGTTAAAAAAATCACAAAGAAAATTAAAGTTAGTCTGTTTGTGGCATGTAACAAGAGGAACAGAGTGAAAGCTTCCCTCTTCATATTTTAGCCAATTAATCCACTCTCCGTTGAATACACTCATGCATATTTCTTCTACTTACAAGGAAAATTATTTACAGCATCTCTTCAAAATCATATGCCAGATTAAAAATATTGATGCTGTCATGAGTGTTTAAAAAAGCAAAAATGTGCAACAGACTGCATGTCCAATTTTAAGATCAGCTTGTTTATTATATTTACTATAACTGTTCTATTTAGAATTTGACAGCTGACATTTTAATTGGTAGAAATAGCAACAGTAATATATTACTGGCATACAATCAGCTAACAAATATGCAGTACTTGGAAGCTGAGAGTTTAAAATGGCCATTTCTTTCAATTGCGTTATAATGCAATTCTTAGCAAAATTACACTTAAAAATAAAATCTTAAACATTCTTTTAATTGTGACATACTATTTATATTGATTAAAAGACACGATGAAATCTGTTAGAGCTGAATCACTATGTACTAATCTTCTTCTTCTTCTTTCGGCTTTTCCCGGTTAGGGGTTGCCACAGTAGATAACTTGTCCGTTCAAGATTGGCAGTGGAGTTTTACAGTGTTGAGTTGCCAGCCCGGCGCCCTACCTTCCACAGAAGGCACACACATGCACGCACTCACACCTAGGGGCAATTTAGAATGTACAATCCACCTACAGCATGTTTTTGTGATGTGGGAGAAAACCGGAGTACCAGGAGGAAACCCAAGCGACCACAGGGAGGACATGCACCACTATGTACTAATGAAAAAACAAATTTCATATATATGAAAACCCAACAATATCCTAAAACTGGAAGACTGCTATAAAAGGAATATATTTAACAGAATCCCTATAGTTAGCTTTTTAATGACTAAAACAGGACAGTGCCAGTTTTATAAGTTTTGGCATCATAAATGTGTTATCCTATAGCTACTGTCCTGTTAGTAGGCTTTTGATTATGGCAGGATTAGCCTGAATATGACACACACACACACACACACACACACACACACACACACACACACACACTCACACACACACGTGTGTGTGTGTGTGTGTGTGTGTGTGTGTGTGTGTGTGTGTGTATATACATATATATATATATATATATATATATATATATATATATATATATATATATATATATATATATATATATAGGTTTACTGCTAAAATGTGCAACGACACGTGCACAGCACGAAAATGGACGAATGAGTCTAAGTTTCCATAATGGTGTTCTGCAAATCTCCAAATGCACAGTAGTGAATGGTAGTATACATTCATTAATGTGCATTCGATGTTCTGATAATCAGGAAATTTACCCTTTTTCTCACTGTAATGCAATCTCAGAGTTGGAATATATAATTTGCTGGGAGTGTATGGGGGCTTGCCTCCCTTCAAAACTGTAAATATTTGTGCTGACTAAAAAACCATGTCAGGGCTTCAAACTACTCATTTGAATATATCAATATTAACGATCTTAAACCTATCAGAAAATAAGCGTTTGACAATTATAACACTTTGAAATATTGAATTCAACATTTATTATCGACAGTTTGTTTGAAAATGTTGTGACTTTCCAGATTTTTATAGTAAACACTATATATATATATATATATATATATATATATATATATATATATATATGCACACATGCAACTACATCTATAGGAATCATTCAAAAACAATAGGCTACATTATCAGTGATATCTGAATAGCCTTCAGCAATACACAGGTTGCAGCATTTTATATCCCATGGTAATTATTACAAACTAACTCTGAAAATAAGATTCAGTGGTGTATTCAGTTATGCTGTTCTTTTAAAAATGAAAAATAAATGTTTTAGAAACAGAATAGTTATTATGAATATTCTTTGTATGTATCACAGTGATGTCTGTTTATAATATAACCTGACTGTCAATGCTGATATGAAATGCTACTCAGAAGGTAGTACATTTGTAAATGTTGTTTTGTAAAGTTGTTTCTGCCTCATCACCCAGGTTGCACCTGAAAACAGTTATTATGTCAGTTCAATTACCAAGTTAACAGAGTTAAATACATAAATTAACAAGTAATGGTGCTTAAACAGTATCTCACATTAAGCGCATCAGAAAAGAGTTGAGAATGATAGTTTGGTCTGACAGCATTGGTACAGAGGGCTTGGAGCATTGGTACAGAGGGCTTGGATCATCCGGTGCTTCCAGCCAGGAGATGCAAGCTATCGGAAATCTAACAGCTCTTATAGAACAGTTAACCCGTCGGGTTGACACTCTGGCTCAACAGGTTTTGAGTCAGAACACCTCTAACAGTAACAACGGTAATAACAGTATCAGTAATGGCGTGGTTCGTCCACGCACAGGAGCAATTCATCGCCCTATACCAGTTTGCAACAACAGTCATTCCGGACTTGACAATTTAGACAACTTCGGTTCCGTTGACTTGTTTGGTATAGATTTACCTAACTTAATCTCTGCCAGAATGGATAATAACAATATCTTGGACAACAATCATGTTAACTCTAACATTTCAAATAACCGAGTAATCGGTCTTACCGAGTTTTTAAACACTCCACTTAATTGTTTTACTGGTGGTCAAACAAATCATCTGCCTAATGTGGACTGTCCTGACACTAACACCATTGTACAAAGACTTAAAACCTTCGATGTCGACCTGTTGAAATACAAAAAATTACAGCTTGAAATTCTTTATTTTCAGGAATGTATCAAACTGAAAATAGTCCCCAAAGGCTTACGTCAGTGGAAATATCCTTCTGGCGTGCAGAAAGATTCTGAAATGTATAAAAATCTGATATAGTTATTTAACAAGCAGGGTATAGATTTTTTAGAGCTACTTGTTAATGAATATAATAAACAAATGGAGGTTTTGAAATGTCAGCTTGATAATTTGGACAAAGACATTCATGCCGATGTTGATTTTCCAAGGTATGAATACGATTACAGGAGAATTTTCTCCAGTATTGACATTTTATTAAATAAAATCATTGAGACAAAGAGGCTTAAAATCAATAGGGATAAGGCAGCCTATGCGCAAGGTACTGCCTATCCCGACCCTCCAACCAATCGCAATAGAAGCATTTCGGTTACCAATGGTAACGGAAACTCTACGGAGCGTCATGAAGAAATGGTTCCCGTTGCAGCCGGATCAGCAGCACCGGATGGAGCCCAGCAGGTCAGGCGTAGTGAAAGAATCCAGAACAAAAATCAACGTATTGTTCAACTGAATGACTCTTTAAATGAAACCCCTCAGAATCATCAGGGTTTTCAGTCTACCTACGCGAACGCGGTAAAGAAGAATTCCAACTGGAACAAACGTCCCCAGTTCAAACGCAAATATTACAAGCGCAAGAGGTAAATATTGAATACGCACCCTGCGCTTTGAATATTAGTTCTTCTTCATCTGGTGACTTTAATTTATATAATTTTTCCTCTTCATTTGTACCAACGCAGGAATTTGTGGACTTTTTGGCCAAAGGTTTTAATTTTGTGCCTAGGCCAAAACCAGATTTAGCTAAAGTGCTGTGTGATTTAAGGTTATATACACGCAAGTTAAATTTTCAATGTATTTTTAACAATTGTACAACAATCATGAATTCTGAGTATGTTTCAAGTCTCTATAACCCACCTTTAGATCCTAACACAGCATTATTTGAAAAAATAACTGACATGCACATTAGAGCTTTATATAGAGATGAAAAGTCAAAATATAAGACAAATGTAAATGAAAATGACTTTATAACAATGGTTAAATGCTCAGGTGTGCGTGTCATGAAGCCCGATAAGGGCGGAGGTGCAATATTGATGGACAATGAGGATTATGAGAATAGAATGATTGAAATGCTTCGCTCTGATGATTATGAAGAAGTGTCTATTAACGAATTGAACCAGTCTTATAAGAGAATTAAAGATATGTTAAGTGAAATGTTTATAGAGGGTAGCATTTCCCAGGAAATTTATCATTATTTAACTATGCCATCACCTTTATTGCCTGTAATTTTTGGCATACCAAAGCTACATAAAAACATGAATAATCCCCCTTTTAGGCCCATCATAGATGGTAGACAGTCTATAACATATGCTTGTGCAAAATGGGTGGATAACAGGCTAAAGGAAGTATTAAAAACCGAGGACCAAATATGTCGTGATTCTTGGTTTGTCCTTAAACATCTTAATAATATTGAGTTTGAACCTGATTTAAGATTTTTAACAGCAGATGTTAAGGATCTTTATACATCAATACCCCATGATTTGGGGTTAGAGTGGGTTAGAGACTTTTTGATCAGTAAACATGTAATTGGTATAGATATAGACTTAATTATTAGTTTATTGGAGATCGTTTTGAGCAATAATTTCTTTATGTTTAAGAAACAAATATATTTGCAAAAAAATGGTGTAGCAATGGGCTCCCCATGTGGGGGGAGCTTTGCAAACACCGTAATGGCCTTTTGGGAGCATAATTTTTTATTTAAACATGTCCTTTACAAGAGGATGGTTATTTGGTAAACCCGGTATCAAGATGATATCTTTATGATAATTAAAGGTAGTGAATCTGAAGCAAAGGTTTTGGTTGATGTAATGTCTTCATTTTCTTCTTTTTTAAAATTTACATATTTATATGAAGAATCAGCTATTAACTATTTGGACATTTTTATTAGTAAGGATGTTGTCAACAATAAGTTTGATACTAGCATCTATAGGAAGCCATTTTACAGTAATTCTTTTTTACATTTTAGCAGCTATCACCCATTTTATCAGAAAAGAGGTGTTATCAAAGGTCAAGTTGTCCGTGCATCACGTATGTGTAGCACGGACCAGCTGTTTTTAAAAGAATGTAACACATTATTTAAAATGTTTGTAAATAGAGGTTATCCTAAGCGATTAATACATTCTATCATAGATGAAGTACACCTACAAATGCACTAGCTAAGCATATTTTAGAGTTTCCAGACCACAGTTTCTGGTATGTGTAGCACGGACCAGCTGTTTTTAAAAGAATGTAACACATTATTTAAAATGTTTGTAAATAGAGGTTATCCTAAGCGATTAATACATTCTATCATAGATGAAGTAACTTCCAAAAGACAGACAGGTCAACTGGATCCTTTGTTAGTAGTTAGGAATACACTGAATAATTTTTTAATGTTGGAACAGGACAATAATGGTGAAGAAATTTCCACATGTCAGGAACCCAGAACTAACTATAAAGTTAGTTTTCTAACTCAATTCAACGACTTGACATTACAAGTTAGGAAAATATTGGTCAATAATTGGTCGTTATTTTCTAATAGTTCTAGTTCACAATCAACTTTAGGTTCTAAACCTGTTTTGGTATACAAGAAAGTACCGTCCCTTAAGAATTTATTTGAATCATCTTTTATTAATTATAAACCAAATAAAGGGATGTTTAAATGTGGACGCTGCAGGTACTGCAAATATATAAAAACAGGTTCTACCTTTGAAATAAAAGGGCAAAAATATTATTGCAAGGAAAAGTACAATTGTGAAACATCTGGAGTGGTTTATTTAGCCACATGCAAATTTTGTTCTGTTTTCTATTTAGGGAAAACAGAACGTCAATTAAAACAACGGATATATGAGCATATATATGCCATATCAAAGGGTACACCTACAAATGCACTAGCTAAGCATATTTTAGAGTTTCCAGACCACAGTTTCTGGTTCAATGTAGTACAAAAGGTACATATAAATCCTAGGCGTGGTCCCTGGCACCTTAAACTTGAGGAGCAAGAGCTTCTATGGCAATTTAAAACCGAAGCTTATGTCTATCCTGGTATAAATGAAATGTGTTCTGTGAAGTGTTTGTTGAAGTTAAGAGCTTTAGAAAGATAAATGTGATATTATTTTTATAAAAAATGCCTTTATAAAATACTCTTATAGAATAGTTACATTAATAATGTTTGATTTTACAGTATGGTATGTTATTTATTATTAACAAACAGGTTAATGGTTATGTATTTATAAATATCATATTTTAAGGTTTATGGTTCTTTAATGTATTAATTGTTTGATTAATTGGTTAAGTAATTAACAATGTATTGGTGGGTATGGGTATATAATGAAAATTGTTTTTGCATATGGCCGTCTGAAGAAGTGCATTGATTGTATGCATGAAAGCGCTAACGGAATAAATATATACCTTTCAGTGACTGGCGTGATTTGCAGGAGTTTCATTTTTTATTTTTTACAAGCATTGGTACATAGTAGTGCTGAATGTAATAGTCTGACAAGATCATCAGCTGCAAATAGCTTCAACTCAGCATGATATTGTACAGTCTTAGAGTACTTTACTATACGCTCTGCACATTGCAAGAAAACCCTGATCTTTTAGTTTTCTCATATGTACACCAATATAGCATTTACTGTCTGTTTTTCTCCTTGTCTCTGTAAAAAAAAAAAAAAAAAAAAAAAATCTCTTGTTTTCCAACCTTACTGAACTAGAGTAGTCCAGTTTCAGAGTTGCTGATCCCTGGGCTTTGTTTTTAGTTCCTGTTACTGATCCATTGCCTTATTAGGAGGGAGGGAAGTTTCTTTGCTTACCAGTGGGAGTGGGAAGCACTGAGTGGCCTTTTTGTCCGATTTGGTGAAGTTTCAGCCAGAAACTAGTAGTCCATTGGTCGTTTTGGGCCAATTCCTAGCTCCTTTCAGCCCCCTGCTAAAAAACACGCTAAACGTGCGTTTCCCAGCTTGTACCAACTCAGCACAGATCCTCGTGGTGGCCTGCAGAGTGATCCAAGCAGCAGAGAGCTAAAAGAGCGACTTTCTACCAGATATAAGTATTTTTTGTGGCTTTCCCACTGTTATTAAGCTAGCGACTGCATTTCGCCTGTTTTACTGCTACTTTAAGTGATTTCTGCATTTTACACTGTTTATTGCACTTTAAGTTACTAATTGTTGCAAATTGTTTCTGTAGGCTACACACTAAAGTGCGCTATCCGATTTACAGCATTTATAGCATTTACTGTCTGTTTTTTTCCTTGTCTCTGTAAAAAAACAAAAAACAAAAAAAAAAAAATCTCTTGTTTTCCCACCTTACTAAACTAGAGTAGTCCAGTTTCAGAGTTGCTGATCCCTGGGCTTTGTTTTTAGTTCCTGTTACTGATCCATTGCCTTATTAGGAAGGAGGGAAGTTTCTTTGCTTACCAGTGGGAGTGGGAAGCACTGAGCAGCCTTTTTGTCAGAATTGGTGAAGTTTCAGCCAGAAACTAGTAGTCCATTGGTCGTTTTGGGCCAATTCCTAGCTCCTTTCAGCCCCCTGCTATAAAACACGCTAAACGCTCGTTTTCCAGCTTGTACCAACTCAGCACAGATCCTCGTGGTGGCCTGCAGAGTGATCCAAGCAGCAGAGAGCTGAAAGTGTGACTTTCTACCAGATATAAGTATTTTTTGTGGCTTTCCCACTGTTATTAAGCTAGCAACTGCATTTCGCCTGTTTTACTGCTACTTTAAGTGATTTCTGCATTTTACACTGTTTATTGCACTTTAAGTTGCTAATTGTTGCAAATTGTTTCTGTAGGCTACACACTAAAGTGCGCTAGTCGATTTACAGCATTTATAGCATTTACTGTCTGTTTTTTTCCTTATCTCTGTAATAAAACAAAAAAATCTCTTGTTTTCCCGCCTTACTGAACTAGAGTAGTCCAGTTTCAGAGTTGCTGATCCCTGGGCCTTGTTTTTAGTTCCTGTTACTGATCCATTGCCTTATTAGGAAGGAGGGAAGTTTCTTTGCTTACCAGTGGGAGTGGGAAGCAGTGAGCGGCCTTTTTGTCCGAATTGGTGAATTTTCAGCGAGAAACTAGTAGTCCATTGGTCGCTTTGGGCCAATTCCTAGCTCCCTTCAGCCCCTGTTATAAAACACGCTAACGCTAGCGCTTATTTAGCGGAGTTGCCACTGTTACACACAAGAGCAGCGTGGTTAAACAAGGTTAAACTATTCGGCCATCTAAATTCCACTCTTCAAATTTTCCCTTAGAACTACCTTCCTCGAGCTGTACTGCTGATCTAACCAGCATATCCTATAACTGAAAAGTTCATCTCTACTTGATTCCCAAGTAGACTATTCTCTATCTGTAAAGCCTAGCACTTACTCCTACAGTACTTGCACCTTGATAAAGCACACTTATTATAGATAGTACCCCACCAGCCTAAAACCCACTTCCCCCGGAGTCCTTTGAAAGTCTCTTTATCTACTACTTCTAGTATGTCGAGGGATCAGTTGCTAGTGTCCTCTCCAGCTCAACTGGTGAACCTGGGAATATTGAGGCAATGTTACAATTGCCTCATGTACACAGACAATCCTCTCCTTCTCCCACAAAACACAAATACATGCGAGAGATGCAACTATATGGCCAAACTGGAGGCTGAGCTCTCTCAACATAGGACTGGCAAGACCAGACAGGAGGAGAAGGTAACCACACACAATACATACCCAGTCACACATGGTACTATCACAACTTCAAATCATACACATACTCACACAAAGACATACTCGAGGCTCTGATCAAAATTTACCAAAACAGCAGAGGCCACCAAAGCAGACACCCAAACAACTACCACCTCATGACCCAACACATGCAACACATAGACCACACAGTCAGAGTGTTAAACAGTCACAGCCCTTAAGGCCAAACAAAATGCCAGACACACTTGTCATTGGTGATTCCATAGTCAGACACACTGACGCCCCGCCACCAGACTGAGTACGGAGAAGGTCACAGTAAGCTGCCTGTCGGGCGCTAGAATCCACCACATAACGCAAGCACTCAGGTCTCTCAACAGCAGGTACAAGTACGACTCAGTCATTGTCCACGCTGGTGTCAACGACCTGAGACGTACCTCCTTGGACTACATGAAAAGGGACATCGAGGAGCTCTCTGATTATGTAGCCCAGGCAGGTATGACCCTGACCTTGAGCAGTATCCTACCTTCACCTAGAATGATGCCACAATACAGTGATAAGATGATCAGCTTTAATAATTGGCTTAAATTCTGGTGTCAGTCAAAGGGGATCCAATGTCTGTCTGCCTGGGATGACATGCTGGACAAGCCATGCTGCTTCGCAAGGGACGGCTTGCACCTGTCACCCCTGGGCTTCCGGATATTGGCAAAGGCTCTTGCCACCCCCATAGTGCCTTTTTTAGGCAAGGCTCAAATTCTAAACCTACCACCCTAGAACACCAAAAAGGAAAAAAACTAAGGGTAATGCTGCTCAATGCCAGAAGTCTCAATCTCAAGATGCATGCACTCGAGGCCCTTCTCAATATGGAGAACATCGATGTCTGTGCTGTGACAGAAACCTGGTTCAAGGCTCCTGAGAGCACCCCACTAACAGGTTTCACCTCATATCATGCCCGCCCCAAAATCCGGACAACACCAAGAAAGGAGGGGGGGTGTCCATATTCATAAAGGACACCCACACCTCAAGGTTGGTGGCAATGCACGATTCATCGGAGACCATCCAGGTGCAATTAACCATAGGCAAGACTGCTCTGCAATTTGTAGCATGTTACAGGCCACCCTCTCAAACTCAGGAACCTCACATGGCCTTCCTGAAAACATTGGACGGGATAAATGTATCTCCAAACACCATCATACTAGGTGACTTCAACTACCCTAATATAGACTGGGAACACTACTCAAGCCCGAACACTCTAACCCAAAGATTCCTGGAGTTCATAAACTCAAATGCCATGGAACAACTAGTCACCATCCCCACAAGAGGAGAAAACATATTTGATCTCATCATCACGAACATGGGATCAAAATGTTCAACACCGGAAGTATACCCCTCACTGGTGAGATCAGATCATAAACTAATCTCGCTGGAGGTCCTCATCCCGTCCCCACCTGAAACAAAAAAGACCACAGTGAAAACTTCTCAAAAGCCGATTTCACACTTCTAAAACTAGTGCGGTCTCCTTTAAGGCCCCTGAGCCAGTGGTAAACATTACTCAAACCGCTGAATCACTTACAAATGCCTTCTACCAGCACCTACAGGACTGCATGGATCAGGCAACCCCAAACAAAACTAAGACTCTCTGTACCAAAGGCAAGCGTCCAGTCTGGTGGACCCCAGCCATAAACAAGCTCTACAACAAAAGGAGGAAGCTACTACAAGATAGAGCAAAATCCTTGAAAGGTAAGACACCTTTGATCATTATAAGTAAAAAACTAAGAGCTCTCATAAAATCATCCAAGGCAAATTTTGAGAGAAAAATTGCCAAGGACTCTAAAGACAATCATAAGGCCTTCTTTAGCTATGTTAGAAACCTAGGAGGAAACTCCCAGATATGCACAGAATTAGTTCAAAATGATGTGAAAATTACTGAACCTACACACATTGCCAACATACTGGCTGACAGGTTCAGTGCAAACTTCTCCCTCCCTCCCAAAAGGAGAGATATCTATTCCAGAGGATTGTAGCCCCCCAAACATCTCCAATGCCCAGGTGAGAACTGCCCTCACTAAGGCAAAAAACACAGCATCCATGGGATCGGATGGTGACCCCAGCTGTGTGCTTCACGAACTCAACGAGGAATTAAACCCGCAGTTAGGACAGCTGTTTAATCTTGGCCTCACCTCAGGATACGCACTCCAAGGAGTGGCACACGGCACTGTGGTCCCACTTCATAAGGGCGGTGCCTCCACAGACCCTGGAAATTACCGCCCATTAGCTTGACAAGCCTTATCTGCAAAGCCATGGAGAGGATCATAATGGAACTCATAAATAAAGACATAGGGAACTTGCAGACTTTGGATCCAACCCAGTTTGGCTTTATCAAAGGCAGATCCTGCATCTTAAACTTGGTTGACTTTTTCGAGACAGTCACCAAGGCCATTGATGAGGGAAAGGCAGTCCATACAGCCTACCTCGACCTGGCAAAGGCCTTCGACACAATACCCCACTCAGGTATCATCGAAAAACTCATCAGCTTGAATGTAAACCCATACATCACAAGATGGGTTGCAAACTGGCTAAGTGACAGAACCCACAGGGTCAGAGTTGCTGGAGTCATGTCAGACTCAAAGCCTGTCACAAGTGGTGTCCCACAGGGCTCAGTCCTGGGTCCACTCTTGTTCGGCATCTACTTTTCTGAAGTACAAGCAAACACAGGGGGGGTTATGGCTGACAAAGTTTGCAGATGACTGCAAACTGGGCCATAGTCAAAACACATCTGACACAGATATCCTCCAGAAGGGCCTCACAGAAACGGATAACTGGTGCCAGAGCCATGGCCTGAAGTTAAACGCCAAATGCATAGTCATACCCTTCGGGAAAAACAAGGTTACCCCTAGCTACCATATAGGTGGCAATCCACTGAGCACAGAAAAGTCATCAGGGATCTGGGGACCCAGGTTGACAGTAGCCTTTTGTTTGACACTCATGTTGCTAAAGTAGTTAGGAAAACCTTCTATATCGCCCACCTGATCATGAAGGGATTCACATCTAGATCAAGGGAGGTCATCGTCCCCTGTACTCATCACTCATTAGACCTATGATTGAGTACAATGCCCCGTTCGGAATGTATCTGACCAGACACCTGCTGCAGCTTGAAAGGCCCCAAAGTTCCTCACCAAAAGGATAAAGGGTCTCAAAAATATGTCTTATGCTGCCCGACTGAAAGAACTCCAGCTCTATTCAGTCTCATACCGCTTGCTCAGAGGTGACCTGTGCCTGACATATAAGGCCATGTCAAACCCAGATTTGATGAATATGCTTCACCTCAAAAAATCTAGATCCCTCAGAACCACAAGGGCGGGAGACTTAAACCTTGACACGGTTATAAATAGAACGTGCTGGAGGGACAGATTCATCACCCAGAGACTCCCTGTGCTGTGGAACAAAATCCCGGTACATGTGAGGCAGAGCACCTCGCTGGCCTTGTTCAAGAGGAATCTTGACCAATGGATGGGAGATCGCTGATATACCCCAGGGATTACTTCAGTGTCACTGCTTGACAGAGGCACAGCAAAATGATAGGCATAGTTTTTATTCAAACTAAAGGGGTGGCGAAAGCCACATAACTATGGGCTAGGCTTATAAATGCCCTTGGGCAGATAGCCTAGTATGAACCTATGAACCTATGACCCTATATCTTTATATATGTTAATGTTCCTAGAGTTACCTATGTGCAAAGACACAGTTTCTTGAGGAATATACTAGTGGAATTCCACTGCTTGCAAAACAATTTACATATGCTATCCTTGAATTCAATTTAAATAATATACAGTCCTTCTAAATAATATGTAGCTCTATGATAATATGTTTCTACTTCATGATATGACATTTCTAACACTGCTTAAAGAAAAAACATTAAGTCATGTGACATGCCCTTTGAGGAGCACTATTGTCATCACGTACATCTCTGCATAGCACAGATCAGTGAGCTGCAGTTTATCAAAATGTAACAAAAGTTATTAATTACTCACCAAATAAGAAAGATACCTCTCTAGTGGATGGAAAGCAATTATGCCACTGCCATTTTTTTGTAAAATTTAGTTTGACCATCATTTAAGTTTCTTTTTAAAATGGTCATGTTTATTATTATTATACAATAAAAATTTCATCCCGATCCTGATGAATGATATACAAACAAAGCTTAATTAAGCATCCAGTAAATGTTATGACAGCCCATGAGATTCTGTAGGCCAATATTTGTTTGCATATTTGATAACAGACACATGACTGATCAACTGCAAACTCAAGATATACATGAATGGCAGCTTCAATACAATACACAAGTTTTCACATTAAATTTCTTGGATGACTTCTGTTGACAACCCCAGAGTTAGCCTAAGTAACCATGAATAATATAATTATTCTCAATATAGTGTTATTTATATTTTATAAAATTTCTAACATTACACATATATATAATTGATTGTGTGTGTGTGTGTGTGTGTGTGTGTGTGTGTATATATATATATATATATATATATATATATATATATATATATACACACACACACACACACACACACACACACACACACACACACACACACACACAAACAAGGATAAATATTTAGTATTTAAGTATGCAATATTTCATAATCTTTGTCTACATTTAAGTCTTTCTGCTTTATTGCCCTGCTGTGGGGAGCAGAATTGTCTCATATTTTTGCAAGTTAGCAGACCACAAAGCTTACTCGATTAAAGTTGCTTAGGAAGTTGTCACTCACAGGCCATCTAAGCCAAACCCCAGCAATAAAAGCTGTTCTTACATTTCTCAGACATTCTTCTACAAGATAACAGCTGCAGCATTTCATTTCCTTCGTTAACTTTTATTACAAATTTGAAAGAAGAAATCCAGATTAGTAAGGTAAGTAGAACTTTTAACAAATGTAATAAATCCTTGTAATGGTTTTGTGTTTCTATAAAATTTCCAAACATATCTCTCAAATGTCCAGATTTTCATAGAATTTCCAGAGTTTTACCTCATATTTTTAGTCTGCTCCGCAATTTGTGGTTTTCTGGCAAATCACTGAGGATTGAAGTCACTAAATACCGGCATTTGAGCTTCAGACTTCATATCCTTCAGAAAATGCATGCTAACACAAATCTTGTTATTCTAGCAGCTTTCTAAGTTTATTAGAGCAATATTTAAAATCTGTCCCTATTTTGGGTATTTGTCCCCCATTATATTTGGCTTTGTCCAGATTTCTTGCACTGACAGGTTGAGAGGTATGTTCCCAAGTATTATCTGAGATATAGTTATCACCAGTATACAATCTAATTTTCTTGTAAGGGAAGGCTCTTTGGTGCATTATCTGAATTTTAGCCCGTTTTATAATATTGGGAGTGCATATTTAGAATAATACTTTTTAAAATATTCCTGTCCTACAGATTTATAAAAAAATATTGATATTGGTGCACAATGAAAACTGAAGTCCCTTTCAACATGGATGGCAGACTTTGTGAACTGTCATTTACAAAACTTAACATTTATAAAATATCTCTCTTGGCATATCCAGTTTATATTACTTTATCACAGAGAAGTATTTGCTCCACTTTATTTTACCTAGAAAGCAGACTGATGTTTCAAAAGTGATTCATTGTATTTCCTGTGGAGTTAAGTATAATTAGGATAGGATAATTCCCTCTGTTTATTTATGTCCCTGACTGTTGTTTGCACCTTTAACATACTTGAATGTTCCAGAAGGCAATATATTTAAAGACTGTATAGTTTTAAAATGTATTCTCAGTAAATACAATGGAAAACTAACCATTAAAACCTGACAGCCATGAGTATAATACTTAGGCTTTCCTATATAAATATTGCTAGCATTTGAGAAATAATGCCTGGCCTTTATTAAAATAATTGTGTGCTCCAAACGGTTGTTACTAATAGTGACAGTCAGAAAAATAACAGCATCTTCTTTTACTCTGCTTATCAGATCAGAATTTAAGAAATTATTAAATTAAAGCCTATTATGTTGCCTGTTTTTAATAAACAGTGTAATGCAACATATAATTTTCCTACCCACAATTGTAAACAGAATGTCCTCCTTCCGTTACAACTTGCTGCATATTTCCTTCACATAAAGAATTACTAAGAAACAGAAACCAAAGGAGCCCCAGCTGCAGAGAAGATCTAAAATAACAAATTACAAAGGTTTTGAACAAGGCATGAATTAAGAACATCCTTCGAAAAGGTGGATAGATTGTGTGAGAAAAGACTTTGACAGTCAGGCATGATTGTCGAATAAGGTAGGAGAGTGGCACTGAATTGAGAGAAATGGTGACAGCTGACATGGCACTCCAACCTCATGTAGAAAAATGGGAAAATGGGGGTTGCTGTTGATGATGAATGCCAACCCTTACTATACTTTTTCATAGTAGTCTAATCTCTATTCAAGTTGCTCTGCCTCATATATTACATTTCCTGCAGTGATAATCACTGATCATGTTGATCATGTCGAACTACTAAATTTAAAATTGAAATGAAGTTAAGAGACTACTACTCAAATTTATGGAAAGTCACCCACCAATGATAACACCCACTCATAACTCATACTCAAAAGCAAAATCCATACTGTAACTATAGGCAGTGGCATCCACTAATTGTCATGACCAGAATTAAATAAAAAATTACTGCCAATGATCTGTGAAGACATTTTACATAATCCCGCTCTCTTATTTCTGCCCCGATCTTATAGCTACACAAAAACGTTCTCCACTACCGACAAAGAAAACCACTCCAGTCCTTTCACTGCATTTCAATCCAAATCCATTTTTGGAAAGACCATTCACGTCCTCTTTATGAATATCCAACTTCAGACTATTGGAGTACTGATCCTGCACACTATAACTTTATAAGAAAAATGTACAACATGCAGCTCATTTTTTTACCTTCATTTTCAATCTCCTAATCTCAAACCGTATTCTTACATGATCGCTATGACATGCAGACCTATTAAACAGTTAGTCTGAAAAAACAGAATGATACATGAATCACTGCTATCTTTACTACCCTCAAAAGAGCTTTCATCAGTGTAAGACATGTTGTTCCTTAAGCAGTCAGCTAAGTTTGGTTTTGCAATGAATTTCTATACTGGACTAACACAACTACCTGCAACTGAATGATGCGATGCATGCATCTCAAGATGAAAACTGGTATGTAATAAAGTCCCACAGCTGAACTTATATATTCTTTCTCTCTTTAATGTTTCCCATTTAAAAGATCTAGAATGAAATTAATAATGTAGATATCATAATTTTCAAGAGAACCGATAAACCAATAGAAGACCTAGTAAACTATTTCTGTGAGCTGTGCTGTTAATTTTACAGGGACAAGCTAATCATTATCACATATAAAACCCATACTATGTTCTTTCTATTGCCTCCTACAAATCATTTATTTTAAGGGTAATGCCATTAACCGAATAGACTCAGAAGCTCCCAAAGGGCATATATTGATACCTTCAACTTTCATAAGCATATTCAGTTCTAGATACCAAAGTCCTATTTAACTTGAAGTTGCATACAAATGTATCTGTCTTCTAAACCCTGAAGTTAAAATGTGACCACCCTCAAACATATGGGTGTTCTCTTCCTTGTTGACAATGCAATACACATATCCTGATTGCATTTCAAATAGCTGTAAATAAAGTCAAGATTTATTAAACAGATCCTTGGAATCCACCACTAGTTTCCCCTCAACTCCAACATTACCCTGTCTATCATCAAGCAGGCCTTGTTTCTCTTTCCTACTACAGATCCATAAACTATGGAACATTGCCTTTAGCTCATACATGGAAACAGATGTATCTTCATTAATTCTTACTCATGCTCATCATTCTTTACTACCTTCTGTAAGTCCAACCAGATCCAGTAGTATCAAGAAAACTCTTTTTGTTCTCTGATCTTTTGACCACGTTTTATGATATTTCACCAGCAGTCTGTAACTCCCTGACACCGCACATTCATAACACAGACAATCATTCTTCTGTTAGAAATGACACTTTACATCTCTCACTCTGTCTCAGTCGAATGCAGATACTAATCTTCTTAAGTCATTCATACTTTTTTGCATACTTCCTTTTAATACTCATACTCTCTTATGGCACCATGACAATTTAGAGCTATTTTCCCTCACTAGGTAATTTATCAGTAAATTGCTGGCATCATATGAAACAATAAGATAAAACTAGCAAAATAACATTACAATTACTAATCTGGGAAGCACTGTAATGGAGAAATCAACCACTGTGCATCCCCTGTTATTTATATTTTAATATTTACAGTCAAGTTTCCAAAATGGAGTGAACTACACACTGTTATTAGGGAAATAGTATGGAATGTCATAGTGGGAGCATCTATTTAAAGTTTGGAGTTGTTAGCATTTCCAGTTCAATTCATGTATTTAATAAAAACAAAATTTAAAATGGCATATGTAAAACTGGGATATTTTTCTTAAACAGTAATAAAATGTTAACTTGTACAAATATTGATACTTAAAGGAAATTATCCTAACAATAAAAAAAATTACGAGAATACTGGATTTGAAACGTAATAACCATAAATCCAAATAATTAATTTTAAATAAACATGAATATTCCATAATACCTCTAGACAAAAGTATCAGACAAGAAACCCAGGAATTGTCCTACTTGATAAATTGTTAAAATATCTCATGGATAAACTAGAGATATATATTTTGAGAAAATTCTAAATGATGTATCTAAATTAATAATTCACTGGAGCAAATAAATTATCTCACTTGAAGACTGACTTCAGTATATAAAAGAAAGCAATTTAAAGGAATTTATTAAGAACATTCTAAGTTTCCTTTGGTTTCATAACAAACCTTGAAATGCATTTAAACACCACATTAAATGATGTAAAAGGGGAGGTGTTAAACTTCCCAATCTTGAAAGTTCTGCAAAGGAAGACTCTTTCAAAGTTATAAAGCACTGATGGAATAATAACCATAGAGACATTTAAAAAAGCATACACTTGGTTCTTTCTATTCCAAAAAATAAAAATATCAGATTTGTCTTTAGACATTGTTAATAACCAAATGTGGTTATGGTTATTTAATTATATTCAATATAACATTTATAGGGCATTCCAATCTAATGATATTAACAATCATTATTTTTTTTAAAATCTACCATTGTAGATCAAAGTGAGTTGAAATTGTAATTTAATGTGTTCATTTAATTTATTTTTTTCAAACAGTATAACTGAAAGTGATTTAAAGTTAAAACTATCCATGCAGAAGAATATATTTTTAATTTGTTATAACTGTTTTAAGAATGGATTATTGAATTCAGTTTAGATCCATGAGACTGCATTTTACTGAAAATCATGCCCAGGAAAAAAAATCTGGCTTAATTCAAGTTCAGGATAGAAATGTTCTGATATTGAATTAATATCTCAGCAATATTGCATGCAGTCATTCTGACTCAATTTTATATAACATTTTATATCAGTGAAAAAAAATTAAATCACAAGTACCGACAAAAAAAAAACTAATGTTATAATCAGTAAATGGTCTTCTTGACTACTGTCAAGATAGCAAAAATAAGTAAAATTACTGATTAATTACTGATATAATGTTTGACTGTGCCTCTTTAAAAAACTACTGGTGAAAAAAAAAAAATCAGTGACTCCTTACAGACATTATGGACCAATACGTTTTGTAAAATAATACTACTGACTTTAAAATGAATTCAGAAATGTTTAATTAATTTTGAACTATTTTACTTGTTATATAGAAAATCATTGGAAAGAATCAGAAAAGATCACCTCCTCACATTGCAGAGTTTCATTTTGAGAAGTAATCCATAAGGACATCAATATAATAAAAAAAAAAAAAAAAATCCCAAGACATTTTGTCAACAATCCATGGGCAAAAGTTTTATCTTTGCTTGACTTCTCTCCAGAATAAGGTACCCCTTAACTTTAATGTTGCAATTCGACTTCAGTGAAACATGTATTCTTTTTTCAAGTCTTTATTTGCTTTCTATTAAAGTGATTTGTCCCACTAGTTTTGGTTTGCTTTGGGATGGCAGTATTACTTATCACAGTAGTGACTCATGTGTTTTCTTTTATGGAATTATGCATTTTCTAGCAGAAACTGTCACACTAGAGCTTCATTTGACATTGTAAAACTTGTTTTTCTATGAAACTCCACCCCAACACAATGTCATATTAAGTAAAAAATTTATAGCAAAACTGGAAATATTGAAATCTGGCAGTGTTTTTCTTCTTTTTTGTTAGGGAATTACTCTTATTTATTTTTTCCTGAGTTTCAACTATTTCAGGATAAAAATTATATATGTGCAGTAACCTAATCAGTATTACACCCGGTGTTTTAATATTTTACAAAGCAGTAATTTTTAGTTCCATACTGATAGGTTTGTGCAATGGTGTGGGAGAGTGTGTGTGTGTGTGTGTGTGTGTGTGTGTGTGTGTGTGTGTGTGTGTGTGTGTGTGTCTGCATGTGTCATACTGCCAGTAGCCTCATGTTTGTTGCAGTTCATTTCTAAAAATGGCATGAACAATGTGTTTTGTTTCTGAAGAAATAGTTTCTTATTTATGCATCATTTTCAGGTCCTAATCCAACATAATGATATTACTTGTGCTATACTTCCCTTTCAACTGTCTACAATTTGCAAAATGTCCCTTACTGGATTTTGCGCACACATGCAGAACTTTAACACAATAGCACTGCATATTTCATGCATAGCTGTCATGTACGCATCACAATCTATCTCCATGATCTACTCCCAGCACTGTCATTATTCCACCCTCCCTCAGCCTCCTCCAAATAGTTTCAGAAGTAAGTCTCCGTTCTCTTGTTATCTGCACTACATACCTCTCTGATAGTGTCATACTAATTTGCATCTGAAAAATAAATCTATATTACACAAACAATAATTTAAATAATGCACCAAAATTCAGTCCCTTTCCAAACAGCAATTGTTTGTGAGTGTGTGTGTGTGTGTGTGTGTGTGTGTGTGTGTGTGTGTGTGTGTGTGTGTGTGTGTGTGTGTGTGTGTGTGTGTGTGTGTGTGTGTGTGTAGCAATGTGTGACATGCAACTTCTGTGAGGCTTGTTACAGGGATCATTCCTAATTTCATATCCATAGCTAGTTTTCAAACAGATCCATACATGCTAAACAAAAGCACTACTCATACACATACTGCTGCCATGTAAAACATTACCAAAAGCAGCAGTGCATTTTGGTAAATCAACAGTGATAAAAACAAAAAAAAAATGTCCAACTATCTCAAAAATATATATAAAAATGAGCAAGTGTGGGAATCTTGTCTACTTCCAAACTCAACACAAGTGTTGAGGGAAAAAAAAAAACAGAGAATCTAGTGGTCTTAAAACTTTGTTCATGAGCTCAGTCACAATAATTTCCAATAATCATGAAACCCAGGTAGTGGTCCAAAGCAACAAACCTTTATTTATCACAAGCAAGTGATCCTCAGTAACAAAAAAATCAGAAATATTTTATCAATGTTAAACATATCAGCTTTTATATACTTAGAAATAGGTGTGGAAAATATATGTATTGTTTAATTTTAAACCAACCTATTCAAGGCAAACATACAAACAAGGCCATAAAAGTGCCACCCACCCTCACACACTACTACTGATTAGATCAAACTAATTCCAATACCACTACCTATCTATTTGTAACCCACATTCCATGATCAGGTATTAAGAAAAGCATAACATATACATTAAAATCTTTTTCTGCTAACTAATGCAATACAGCTTTCATTAGGTCTGTGACTAAAACTAAAATCAAGAAAATCACATAGCTATGTAAACATAAACATTAGCAAACTATAACACAATAAATATAAAAATGCATATGTATAATAATATCTAGTAAATATCCACCCATGTGTAATGGTGTGCATAAAAACTAAGTTATTACTAGCTCAGAAAAAATGTCAGTGCTTTGAAAAAAATAAAACTGTCAAGACAATTTTCATGTTTACAGCCCCCAAAATATGTTTATACAATGAAAGCTAGTAGAAAAACATACAAAAAATACAGAAAACAATGGATGAAGTAAACTAGTAATAATTAAAAGTGTGCAGGTGTGTGCATGAGTGTGCATGAGTGTCCACCAGTATGGTAAATGTGGGAATTATACCAATACCACATGGCAATAGTGGCATGAAAAAACCCTGGTGTGATACAATAAATCTAATCATATCAGAACTGAGGTTAAAGTAACTATATATATTTATATATATATATATATATATATATATATATATATATATATATATATATTTACATTTATATATATATATATATACATATATATATATATATATATATATATATATATATATATATATATATATATATATATATATACATATACATTCTACACATTATTTTTATTACTTAATATATTTTTAGTACATAAAAATATTCCTCAAACAAATTCCCTAAAGAACCTTTACAGATTGTGTGGTAGCTTATGTAAATTCAACACACGCTTAATAGTGCAATAGTAGTTAACTCCTGGTTTTCTCAATGCATTTAATTTCAACTGCCAGCATAGCTCTTTTTTCTCCAACACACCACTGACATCACTTTACTCTGCCTAATCAGCCAGTAATCAAGTATAAGGCACTTGCTGGCATGTACCTGGCCAGGCACCTGGAACAATTGGAGTGTCATCAGAGGTTTCTCACCCAAAAAAATACAGGGTATAGCCAAAATATTATGTGCAGACCAATTAAAAAGCCTATCACTTTATTCTATTTTCTACTGATTACCAAGGGGTGATCTGTGCCTGACCTACAAGGCAGTCGCTGACCCAGCTATGATGGAAATGTTGCATATTCACAAAACTAACTGCAGGAGTGTTACCCACTTCAAAGATCTAAACCTGATCTCTAACATGAATAGATCATCCTGGAGAGACAGATATGTGTCCAGAGATTACCCCTTCTCTGGAATACACATCCTATTTACAAGATGTAGAGCCCTTTCCTGACCATCTTCAAGCACAATCTGGACCAATGGATGGGAAAACGCAAATTCAGTCCTAGAGTGGTGCACATGTCCCTTATGGACAGAGGCAGTCTGTAAAAATTCTCAAAACTCCATTTGCTGACCCTTGTTATATTTCCCTTAGGGACAGAAAATGAGTAAAATCTGGATAAAACTGGTAAGACTTGTAAGGGCCAAAAACATAAAGGGCAACAGGCTGTCTAAAACATAAATTCAAGTTTATTTTAAATATTAAAACATACCATTAATATATACTGCTTTTTATGAGCTTATGTATTGTGAACATACTAATAAAGATTGTAAACACAAATATTAATATACTATGGTTAAATTATTTATTTATTTATTTATTTTTATTTATTTTTATTTTTATTTTACATTTGTTGACCGGGATAGTCCGACTGGATGCATGTCCATTTTCAGCGGAGGCCCGGGGAGAAAAGCTCCAAGGGTAAGCAGATACAGCATTACATAATACCAGCTTTACATATTACAAACAGACTATTTACAGAGATTACCTAAGTAAGCAAGTTAAACAAGTTCCACAGGTTAGAGTTAATCTTGAGCACAAATCAGGATTAAATTAAATTACACAGTAAACTGGTTAACAAATTTTTTTAAACATTCTAGAGAGAGTAAGCCAGGCTTGATACATTGACATAGCCAGTTAAGTGACAAATGTTGTTTGAGTCTAGTTTCAAATTGCCCTAAGGTGGAAAGTAAGGTAATATCAGCTGGAAGAGAGTTCCAGGATCTACTTACAGAGTTTGCAAAGAGAGAGTCACCGGCTGTGTTATTAATTTTGCTAGTCTGAATTAATAGTTTGTTAGAGGATCGAAGCAGTCTAGGATTTTTATAGGGGGTGATAAGGGTGATAATATTTTTAAGTGCAGGAGTATTGTCCGGATTATAGAGGATTTTATAGGCCATAATCAGTTGGTTATACTGAATTAGGCTGGGTAGTTCACGCCACCCAAGCTGATTTAGACTGATGCAATGATGTGTCCTAAAAGGCAGCCCAGTGGCAAACCTGACAATGTGGTTGTAGCAAATTGAGAGTTTGTTAAGGGCAGTCTTGTTTAAATTAGAGAGTAGGGTGGATGTATACAGAAGGGTTGAAAGAAGGTGAGAGCGAGGTATGGCAATTTTAGCTGGAGGGGTTAGGAAGGCTTTTATTCTGTAAAGTGACCATAGTTTTTTATTGATGGTTTTGATAGTTTGGTCAACATGTAGGTTGAATTTTAAATTATTGTTTATGATGACACCTAATAGTTTTGTAGAGGGGTCAGGGGAGATTATTGTGCCATCATTTGAGTTTATGGTAAAGGTGAAAGTGGTAGATCTATGTGTTGGTGAAAATAACAGCATTTTAGTTTTTTGGGGGATTTAGGATCAGACGATGTTCAGAAAGCTAGTTTTCTATTGTATTAAAGGTGGTCTCAGTAGCTGACCATAACTCTACTGGAGATGTGGCTGAGCAAATCAGAGTAGAATCATCAGCATATCGGATACAGTTGACTTTTAGGATGGCAGTATAAAGGTCGTTAATGAAGATGGAGAACAGCAAGGGCCCTGTTAGAGCCTTGTGGTACTCCAAGGGTGTTAGGTAGAAGGTTAGAGAGTTTGTTCTGCAAGAGGACAGCCTGCTGTTGACCATTCAGGTAGGATTGAACCCATTGAAGTGCTCTAGTATCTAGACAGAATGTTTGCAGGGTGTGGATTAAAAGTTGGTGATCAACCATATCGAATGCCTTGGAAAGATCCAAGAAGAGGGCTGAGGATATATAATTATTGCTGCAATTATGGTTTATGGTGTTGGTAAAGGCTAGGAGGGCTGAAGTAGTGCTATGATGAGGACGGAAGCCATGCTGAAAGTCTGCAATAAGGTGATTCTGGATTAGGTGGTGCATGAGTTGTCTATGAATACATTTTTCCATAATCTTTGCAAGTGGAGAGAGTATAGCTATTGGCCTATAATTGAAGAATTCAGTAGAGCTGCCTCCTTTGTGAAGTGGGATTACATAGGATATTTTCCAGATGATGGGAATTTTAGCTTCTACTATGGTTTGATTGATTAGTATTGAGATGGGGTAAGCAATAACATCAGCTGATTTTTGTAGGGTACTCAGCAGGGAGTTGATCAGCAGAAAGTGTAGTGGGTTTTAATTTTTTGATCAAGGTACGGATAAGTGAACTGGTGACTGGTTGGAAGCTGAATGCAAGTAGGTTTCTAGGGGTGCTACTTTCGGGACCAGGGGAGCTAGGAGGTAGTTGGTTAGCTAGGGCTTGAATTGTCTCAGTAAAGAATCGGTTAAAACTGACCAAAACATATTCAGGGGTTTTATCAATAGTAGCAGCAGGGATTGGGATTGAAGTTTGTCCAAGATGTAGTAGATTATTTAAATCTGCCCAAAACTTCTGAGGGTTATTTTGATTTACTGTCTGTAAATTACAGTAATATTGTTTTTTGTCTTGTAAAATTGATTTTTTGGTTTTGTTCTTGTATTGCCTGTATTTAATGTGATCTTGAGGGTCTTTAGAAGAATGCCATAAAGCCCATGCTTTGTTTCTAAGGGTAATTTTCAGTTTAGACTCTTTAGAAAGCCATGGCACAGTTTTTGCCTTGGTTCTCTTTGAACGAACAGGTGCATGCAAATCAAGGATCTCAAGGAATTTGTTGTTAAAGTATGCTACTGCTTCCTCTAAAGGGAGGTGTTTTAGAATAGACCAATTACATGAGTTTAGTTCTTGTTGGAATTTGGCAGGGTCAAAGTTTTTATTGTTTCTAACCTTTCTGAGTAAGGGTTGTTGGGAATTAATGGTTTTGTGCTTAATTACATATGTGAGAAGGTGATCGCTTAGACCATCAAGGAGGGTACCAGAGGTGTACAGTTGGGGGTGACTATTTATGAGTACCCAGTCAAGTATGCTTTCCTTTTGGTTGGGTTTACCTATCCTGGTAGGGGTGGATATAATTTGTGTAAATGCATGCAGGTTAATATAGGTGGTTGGGGATTCTGAGGAACAGGTGCCCCAGTTTATGTTAAAGTCTCCAAGTAGTAAGGTTTCTTGGGGGTAGTGACATGATAGCCAGTGCAGGATATCTTCAAGTGTAGATATATTGTTACCTGGGGGAATGTACATACAGATGATATCAATGCATTTATTTTTATTAAGTTGCAATTTGGTGGCAAGAATCTCTGAGTTATTAATCTGAGGTGGTTGTATTACATCTATGGTGACATTCAACTCAGATTTATAGAGTACAGCTACCCCACCCCCCTTCCTTGAAGCACGATCCAGCCTGTGTATGTTGTACCCAGGTGGTAACACTTCATTGTCTTTAGTGTTAGGTTTTAACCAGGTTTCAGATAAACAGAGAATCTCAGGGGAGTGGACATCCAGAAGTGCATGCAATTCATGCACCTTGTTATTAATGCTTCTAATATTGAGATGACAGGCTAGGAGAGAGTTAGTTGGACAATTAATTGTAGGTTTGTAGCTTAGATTGCAAGTAGAGGGGGTATGTGTATCTGAAGTGGGTGGGCCAGGGTTGGGGTGAATATCACCACCAAGTATTAGGTTGAATCTATACTTGGTGATGAACTTGAGGAATTTGTTTATTAGTTTGTGGTAGTGTTTGGATCTAGGGCTAATGTGCCTGGGCTTGAGATGTTGATAGACTGAACAAGATGTTGGATAGGATCTGGTACTGTAAGTATGGTTGAAGTTGGAAGGATTTACAGCTGGAGTGATAGTATGGCCTTTTGGGACCTGAAATCCCGTGAGAAACTGGTTTTCATACAAGGTAAGGAGGTATGGTGCGAACAAGAGGGGTAGTAAAGAGGAGTATATCATTATCTATGATACAGCTAGTAAGTTAAGGAACTGTTTTACCTGGTGATGCAACACCAGAAGATAGAGTGGTTAGGTAAAGGTACTGGAAGGGGGATGGGAGAATGCCAGATGAAAGTTAATAGGTGCTATTAAAATGTAGGTAGAAGAATGGGGGTGGGTGGAATTATCCCAGATGAAAGCAGATGGGATCTAGAAAGTGGGGGGAATGGCTATAGTACTATAAATTTAGAGGTACTGGGGGCAGGAGGTAATTGCGGGCAGGGAGGGGAGTGAAGACAGCCCGAGCATAGCGATTTATATTAATATTTTTTAGGATATTCCATATGATAGTAAAAATATGAAAACACATTTAAAGGAATATTTGACAGTTGCCTGTTCCAGTTAGTTAGAACTGTGCTTTGTTTCTTATTTTATTTTATAAGAACAAGATGTTCCTTTGTTACATAATAGTTATATAATAGTTATTATTGTTGGTGTTATTAGAAGGGTAAGTGATGTACAATATTTATTAGCTTGTATGTTTTTTTTTCAAAAATGGTTACTCTATTGTTTCTATTGTATATAAGTACACTGCTAATTCTATGTGAGTGAAATACTCCTGTCTTTTTAAAAATGGGATGTTACTTGAATGGTTTAATCCATAACTATTTAAGTTTGGCTTTGTAGTGTTTTTTATTCTGGTGAAGTCGTGATTGGATGACAAAAGCCCTTAATGTAGTGTTTTAATATTTAAAATAAATGTGAATTTGTGTTTGGGACAGCCTGTTGACCTTTGCTTTTGGAGCTTTAGTTTGTGTTTGTTTCCTGGCTTTTGGAGACTTGTAAGGGATCTTAAGCTGTTAACCTAGTAATCTCCTATCAACCTATGAACCTATTACCTTAATTATATAAAGATAATGACTATATTGATTTTTATGACTGAAAATCCTTTTGGTGACCACATTTCTCTTCACACATTTTATTAGTATTTACTGTTCACAAGTCACCTATATTTATTTTGGCTTCTGTTCTTTAACTTGATCATTAAAAAAAATGCTCAAGAATATAATAATTTGAACAGGCTTCTTCAGTTGTGGCATTCCATAACTACTAAACGGAAATGAGTTAAAATTTACCCAGTTTCCTTTGTTTACTGTCATACCTCACTCCAATAATATAACTCTTTCAACGTTCCTGCTATTATCATCTAATAATATCTGTTATAATTCTTTATCCCTTTTATTTTTCAAGTATAAGTTGTGTTTTTAAATTAAATAAGTTAAAATTGGCCTGCTTTGTTGAAATGTCATTCAAGTCTTAAGCCCAACATGTATTTAAATGCCACTATTTGTCCTGTGTGAATGATATTCTTCATAACTTTTTTATTGTCTATGCAATTGTCAGATAGTCATTACTTTGTTTACTTTATAAATGCATATACGTTAATCTCATGGAGGAGACTGGGGCAATTTTGGTACTAAAAGTTCATCTGTATCCATTGACCTATTTGTAATTCCAATAAACATCTCCTGTGTTATTTGAACAAAAGAAAAATCCAGCATGAAACAATGACAACACCATGCCATTAGATAAAAATAGCACTGTATTGCCTAAACATTTTGAAATTATATTCATCAGACTCCAAAGATTAAAATACAAATACCAGAGCTTTATAAAGCTTACTTCTAAAGTCACGAGTTAATAATTTACATGGTCATCCTAAAACCTAGTACACTTTCAGTCAAACTTTAAATTGTAGAATATAATGAAACACAAAGAACTGATAAAAAACAAACAAATCCCAACAGTTATAGAGTCCACACACATACTTTAAATTGTGCTTTATCTTCAAATTACATTTTATGCAAATGTCAGCATTTTAATCTAAGACTCCAAAGACATCAAGATACAATTGCCAAAGGCTTTCTGAATGTAACAGTCAATTTCTACCTTTGCCTAACCATCCTGTGCTTTACGCAACCTCTTATATCTGAGAATGAACACTTTAGTACTTCTTGCAAACTTCAGCATTTCGTTTATCATCTTTCTTAATTCAAAGTATATGCTCCCTATCACTTTTATGCAGTGTTCCTTCAGTTTTCCCTGCATAAAATATTTTACATTCGCAAGTTTCTACTCTCAGTTATTTTTCTTGGATTTATGAACACACTCATTATGTTTAATGTAATTACAAGCACTGAAGTTTTACAAGGATATGTACCCTCATTATTCATTACTCTATTAGTATATTTTAAGTAATGACTGCTATTAAACCATTTCCTTAGTTTTTCCAAATTTATATGCAAATTATAGATACTCACCAACAATTTTATCTTCTTGGTTTTCAACATCTGTTTTATTTAATTTCTTAATGCAGTATCTGGATATCCTCTATTCAAAGAGGTTGCTAACAATAAAAATAAATTAATTCAATACTGATCTCTATTTTGACAAAATGTTATCAACACCTGTCTCTGACATATAAGTGGACTAGGGCCATGATAACATTTCAGATGTAGCATGCACACAGGCCAGAACAACAAGCTGGAGAGTAAGGTCTACTGGAACCAATCAACGTCAATAAGACATTGCTCTACAAGAGGCTCTACCCATGGTATGTTAAAAGAACAACCAATGGGCTATGTTTCTTAGGGTGGTTGATAATACAGCCATGAAGGAATCTGCACAGGAAGCAATGAAAGTGGAACATATATGTTTATAAGTAAAATGCACAGTAACAGCTGTTAGATGTAAATAGTAGAAAGAATAGGGTTTAATTGTACAACTTGCTAGAAGTCATGGAATTACACCTTTGTTTAATAAGAAAATGATATTTGTGTAAATAACTGAGTATATTCAAGCAGTCAGCTATGTAACAAGAACAATAAAATGTTATGAATACGACATGCTCAACTGAATAGCATACACCTGCTGCCATCTAGAAGCTGCTGAATCTTTAATTATGAATAAATGAAAAATGTACTTCATACTACATTATAACTTATTCAAGCAAAAATATTTTTGATAAAATATAACCTAAATCAAATTAATTAGGTATGCACTTCTTTCATTTTTTTACAAATGACCAGTAATGCCTCTGTGATGCCCCTGCACTAGCCCAGTAATCGAGGAGCTTCAGTTCTCATCACTGGCAACAGCTAGGGGATGTACACACTGGGAGGATGACAAGTACACACACAATAAAGTACAATTTCCCATAAGAGCACACAGAGACCACAGTCATTCTGGGGCTGGTTTCTCCCTCTTTCTCCAGAACACCAATAAGAATCCCGACTGGCATAGCTATAGGGTTAAGATTTTAGCTGAGGGGCCAACCGAAGACCTCCAGCACCCTCTCTGTCCAACCAGCACTTTGTGTCCCTGCACAAGTAGTTGACACACATACACTTTGAGATTTCCTTTTTATACAAACACACACACACGCACACACACACACACACACACACACACACACACACACACACACCTGGGAAAGGCTGACACAGGTTTACTAGCTATGCCCCCTTCTGCCCAGTCTATAAGATAGTTCCAGCTGCCACCAGCTACCCTTATCAGCTACTATAAGGCCCTTAACAAAGCGTGTCCAATCCTACTGTGTAATGTTACTATTATCCAAATGTAGTCTGACCAAGAGCAAGACTATTTAGGAGTGGCCTGTACAGTGTCACCAAATACATATGCAAGAATTCTCAGAGCTTAAATATGTCCCAACAATATCAGCCACAAAGACATATTTAATTATATTTAATAAATAAATAATAAAAGAACAAAGCAATACTCAATAACACACACAGTTACTTCAGAGTTCAAAGTCACAGGAAATATTTTAAAACAACATTGCAGGACAGTCTCAAATAAATACAGACATCTAAAACTAATCTTTACTATATTCTGATATATATATATATATATATATATATATATATATATATATATATATATATATATATATATATATATATATATATATATATATATATATATATAAAAGAGATAATATGCCCTAAATCTTACATACAGCAAGGCAAATGCAGATGATGATGATGAGTGGATGTTCTTTTTAGGTCCAAGACAAAATACAAAATGCACAGTCTCTCTCTGAGAGAGTTATTAAATTACTATCCCATTTTACTGCTGGGTTAAGCTAGATGACATCACATTTTGTCACCTGACTTGGGTACCCAGGCTAAACCAGAAACTAATAGGATTTAACATCTCTGTGTGAGAAATAAAGCTGTTAGGAAGTCATAAAGCAATAAAACACGTTACATGTTAAACCTGGAAATTACTTTTCTTTCAAGGCAATAGAAAATCTTCTATCTCTAGAGTTGTGTCTGCTATTGAACTGAAACTGAGAGAGAACATCTTTTGTTTATGGCCCAGCTTTGCAAGTTAATCTTCTATGTTCCAGCAGGTTATGCTTTGGTTACATTCTTGAACTCAGTACATAGCATACAGTTCTGTATAAATCATACCAACATTCACAAATGACATAGAATTATTTACAAAATTCCAGATAGCTAGACTGGCAGTGTTACAACCTCCTTGCCTAATGGACTATGCAATTAATGACAAATACCTCAAGGGGCATATTTAAGGAATAGTACATGACCTAAGGATTTAATATATATATATATATATATATATATATATATTTATATACATATATATATATATATATATATATATGCACACACAGATACAATATATATATCCATATATATATATATATATATATATCTATATATCTATATATATATATATATATATATATATATATATATATATATATATATATATATAAAGATGTTTTAAATATTTGTATAATTTTAAGAGCTAATGTCTGGGTATTAATCTACCTTGACTAAAAAAAACAATATTCCCAATAGTTGCATTATATACCAATGCTAAAGATAATGATACTTAAGTAGACATGTTTTTCTCTTCTTCACAAAAATTACTGCGGACTATGCAAAATGCCTAGCAACTCCCTTTTATTTACAAAAAATCCAAGTGGGTATTTATCAGCTGAAAGCAATATCTCAGGATCTTAATTTCTTCCAATCTTATCAAAAATTTCTAATAATTCTGTAAACATGTCTTACAAAATGATGCTTTATGTAATAATCTGTGCTATAGCAGACCTTTGTATCAGGCAGTTACAAACTATATTTATTCCAGAAGCTAATTAACACATAGCTAATCCTTTAATTATTTGCTTATTATATTTATAAATCAAGATATTAAACTTTATGCTACTATTTTAGGCAAACATAAAAATAAATATTATGTTTATTATTTTACCTTATTGGTATTTTTTTTAGTCAAGCTAGATTACTGCCCAAACATTAACTCTTGAAATTAAACAAATATTTAAAAGACTATGCAATTCAAAAATATATCACGTGACAACAGATTTATTTATTTATTTATTTATTGCAGTTGGTTTACCAGGATAGTCCATTGGGCCATTGAAGAACCCGTTTTCAATGGAGTCCCGGGGAGAAAAGCTCCAAAAAAGAAAATAAATGTACATTAACATTTGACAGTAAATATGAAGGTACATACTATAAAAGAACATAAGCAAAACATAAATGTACTTAACATTTGACAGTGACAATCTTGGTACAGGCTAATGAAGGAATAAAAGCAAAACATAAATGCATTTTAATGAACAAACATAGTAGATGAATAGAGTAGAATTTGTTAGTACAGGGCAAAGGTAGAGTTGGTTATGTGGGGTGGGTACAAGAGCATTCCCATTGAGATGCTAGGTGTAAGAAAAGTGACTTCTTGAAGGTAGAGTGGTTAGAGGTAGTGCGGATGTTTGGTGGTAGGGAGTTCCAGAGGCGAGCAAGGCTGAAGGAAAGGAGGTTTTTGCCTGGGGGATGAGTCGGTTTGTGGACCTCTAATAGATTTTGATTATTAGACCTTAGAACTCTATTTGGATGGTGCATTTTAAAGGCAGAGGAGAGGGAGGGACAGTTGGAGGGGTTTAGAATAAGCTTGTGAGCTAGAGTTAGTTGAGTGTAAGCAAGATAGTTGGGAAGTTCTAACCATTTTAGTTTATGGAGGGAGAGACAGTGGTGAGTGGAAGACTTATGAGTGGTAGCGAATCTAGCAATTTTGTTATAGCAAGAGGTGAGCTGTTTTTTTAACAAGCACTGAAGATTAGTAAGTAGTGGGGCACCATAGAGGAGGGAGGGAATAAGGAAGGAAGTAGCTAGAGTGATTTTAGTGGTGGGTGTGAGGTAGGCATTTTGTCTATACAGTATGCCAAGTTTTTTATGTGTTTTTTTGATGTTCTTTTGTAGGTGGGAATTAAATTTTAGTTGGTTGTCAATGTGGACCCAAGTCATTTGGCATGGTATATTATACATGCAATTTCTAAATTTGGAGATTTGGCTTTCTTGAAGAGTTTATGACCTACAACAATACATATATATATATATATATATATATATATATATACACACACACACACACACATATATATATATATATATATATATATATATATATATATATATATAAAATGGATAAATAGGAAAGATGCCTTTCATCAGTCATTTTATTTCATTGTTGGTATATCTAATAAAAATTCTTATATCCAAGTCCAAGCATTTAACTGAATCATTTTATCAGTCAAAGCTTTTGCAGATAAAATTACCATTAATAGCATGTATTACTAAATATTAGGCATAATCCAATATATAACCAAACTCTAACTAAATAATACTGCTTCCTTTATTATTCAGTTCATAAACCAATGCACTTCAAAAAATTGTTTAAGATCAACAATATCAATAATTGTACTTACGCATACCTGAATAATATTTTAAAATACAAGTTATCCATTGAATCAGAGTTTAAATGATGATCAGGCTTGAAGTTTTCTGTTTTATGAAAAACAGCTATAATCAAATACATTCTTCTCTAGATTATTTCATGTACTGGCCATGAGACATCATATGCTCTTAAAATATCTAAAATAATATCATCAAAGTAAAAAAAGTTAATCAGATCCCCTAAATTTGTTAAGAATATGTAATCAAAGCTCATGGCTAACAGTTGGGTGGAATAAGGTTATCAAAACTATGTACTTATTATTTAGTGAACGTAATCAATAAGGATGAGTTACTTTCTGAACATATTTCTAGCAAATATCTGATTATGTCACACAGATATAGATTTTTCCACATTCCCTTTCATAGTAAATATCTTTACCTGTTAAAAAAAATTCACAGATTTTTATCATCATAGTTTCTTCATTTCTAAAATGCATAAATTCACCACACCTTAAAGGCATGCACTTTTCCAACTACGTAATTATTACTAGGAACCAAAACAAGGAGAAAATTCAATAAATTACCAACAAAGCAGAAACAATTTGAGAAACGGTCAGCCAGTGCAAGAACAAACCAGTAATGGATCCTGCAAATGTTAGTGTTCTGTATATTACGTTATGTAAAATAGGAATTCCAGCATATAGTTAACAAAGACTGATGCTTCTTGGATCAAGTAACTGAAAAGTGGGTTTCATGCTTTTGCATGACATGCATGTCCCTAACCAGTTATGACATTTCACATTACTCATTTGATCCTTCTTTTTGTGTGGTACAAAATAAAAAAAGATGTTGGATACATGAGGTCTGCAGCAAATAGAATGAAGCTTTGTGTGTCATTTGGCTTAAAGCATTCTGAGTCATAGTTCCTTCTGGGGACCTGGGCATGGGACTGATGGTAATAGGGAGGAACAGCTGAGAAAAGGAAGCACAACAGGGAGGAGGGTACATACCTCGCAACGGTCCAGAATTGTCGCACAGTGCAAGTCTTGCCTTGCATTGTTGGTTGTTCTGCATGGAATTTGTGGTTCACAAATCAGTAAATTTGAAGTTTTAAATAAGAACGTGCCTACAGATGAGTATGAATGCCATATCCTTTGAATATGCATGTTGACACAACATCCTGTTAGTATGCTAGCATTTAGTGGCATGGGAACAGTATCTTCATGTTGTCTCTACTTACATTATAAGTTAAGCATTCATGGACCTTTGTCTTCCCATTAATTTAGGTTTGGTGCAGATGTCTTACACAAAAAGGTTAGAGATATGCTGTGACTATATGGTGGTCTTATAAAATATTAATAATAATACTATAGGTAAAAGTGAATGCTTTCAGCAGATGCTAGGTGCTGAGCAGATAATAGAATGATATTCTGCAGGTTAGAGAGGTCACAGCAGTAGACTTTTGTTAATGGAAAAAAAGAGGAGGCTAAGCAGTAGTGTTACTTGATTATAGGATTGCACCACATCAATGTTCATTACATTGTTAAAATACAATAAGTTCTGCTTGCATTTTACAGTTCAAGTTCCAGTTCAGGTGTAACAAGGGAGTTTGTGAGTGGATGCCAGTGTACACTGGGGAAATTCTTTCATATGCAACTGTCACTAATGTTCATGTCTTATGTTTCAGCAGATGTTAGTGACACCAATGAAGGATTAAGGGGCATGAATTGTAGAGCAGGTGGAGGAGGTTCATAAGGCTTCGTGGGGGAGGCATTTTGTAGGAACACAGGATGAAGGAAGTGGAAGGAGACAGATCAGCAATTAGAGGCAAGTGGAGGGAATTATGCAAGACAGAGGATGGTGACAGTGGTGGCTGAAGTTCAACTTACAGATTCTCAGCTGCCGGCAATTAATGACCATAATATGTAATCTGTGTTGTTAGATAATGATGTTGGGGTAGAGTGGGTAGGTGATTTGTTGGATGGGAAGCACAATGCCTACTGGTGATACCATTGACATGATGAATGAAGAGGCTATTTGCCCTTTAGAGCATGGATCTGTAAGGTGTTTTTAGAGCATAAGAAACCAGAAGGAGTGAAAAGCAGATTTTACACCAGGTCCCTGGAAAAACTACAGGTAGATAAACGAATGGCATGGAACTTCGACAGTCCAAAACCACCAGTATTATTTTTGGAACTGGAGGAGGAACCAGTAGTGGTTGTCGACAATATCAATTCACCTTCCACACAAGATGACAGTTTGTGAGTGGTTCTGAATACAACAGGTGATTTCAAACTATATAATTATACATCTTTAAGTTTCAACAACAAATTGGCTGACCTATTTAGTGAGGGACAAACATTTGTCCCCAACAGCCATATTAATATTGCTCAACTGTTCATTGATTTTAAACTATAACTTCGGAGGCTTTGGGGGCAAAGATTTTGACTTTGTGTTTAGTGACCTACACAGGAATAGTACCTTTAACCCCCGCCCCCCCTTGCCCTGTCCTTACTATTGTTTGAAAAAAATTGTGAGAACAACTTTAGGTTCATGTGGAATCAACAAAAATGGGAATGTAGATGTAACAACTTAACCAAAACTGAACATGATTTGTTGCTGCAACTTGTCACATATAACAACCTAAGAATTATGAAACCAGACAAGGGGGGTGGAGTAGTAGTAATGATCAAGCATGACTATTTGAACAAGATGAATGGGGTCATTTTGGAAGGGTGCTTTTATGAAGAAGTGTCCCTTAATTAAATCAATACTGCATACAAGAGAGCTGACTTTTTATTACAGGATTTGGCAGATCAAGAACAAATTAAACCTGACTTGTTGGATTTTCTGTATGTTAAATTTCCTGTTATACCTTCCATATTTGGTATTCCGAAGGTACACAAGTGCACCATTGCTCCACCACTGAGACTTATAGTCAATGCTGGCAAGTCAAAAACCCATCCTTTAGCCAAATGTATTGACAAAACAAAAATGATGGGTTGAAACTTTTTTCTACCTTTGTCTTGACTTGTGGGATTTTTTGTTCAAGTTGAAAAATCTTGATTATAGCCAGTCTTCCATATCTTTAACAACTGACATTGTTGAATTGTTCAATACCATTCCCCACACTAACGGTTTGGAATGGTTTCACGAATTCTTGGTTGAATCCACTGGTTTGGACAATAATGACTTCTATTTACTGGATTTGTTCATGACGATTGTGCTTAAGTATAATTTAATTTATTTAGAGAGCCAATATTTTCAACAAAAGCAAGGAAATGCAATGGGAGGTAGTTGTTCCCCCATTTTTGCGAATATCATTCTCTTACAATAGGAGAAAAAAATTTGTGTTTAACAAATTCAACCCAGCCCCCCTGGAAGTTTTATGTGAGATACCTGGATGATATATTTTTCATCTGGGATTGAGCTAGTGATGAAATGTTGGTGTTCATTGACTATTTAAATTCAACTATGCCTTTTTTGAAATTTACTTTTTCTTACCATGACATGAGGGTCAACTATTTAGACGTCACTATTGTTAATGATATTTCTAACAAAAGGCTGATTAACACCATCTATAGGAAATCCACATATTCCAGTAGCTTTTACATTACACCACCAACCATCCAGAGCACCAGAAAAGGGGCATTGCAAAGGGACTATTTATTCATTTGGCCAGGATGATTTCAGGAGATGATTATTACACTTCTGAATATCGAATTTTGACCTATATGTTTTGTGCAAGAGGTTACCCACATAACTTAATTACAGACATTCAATTGTCTGTTACCTGAATGAGGATGAAGGGTACCACTCTACCTTTGGTTAAACATACCTACAACAGTGTGAAGGACATATTTAAACATCCTGACCACAGTAAAAAGACACAGCTTACAGCCTCTGAACATAGTCTGATTAGGGAAATACAAAAACTGGTCTATGTTTTCAATTTTTGACAATATGTTGTAAAAAGTAGTAGATGGACCAGCTATGGTTTACCATAAAGGAAAACCCATAAAAAATATTTTGGAACAAGAAATTATTACAGATAGCCACAAAAACAGGGGGACTACCGGGTGTGGGTTTTGCAGTCAATGTAACCATATTAGTGGTTAATAAAATGAAAATAAAACCATCTTTCTACTGTAACTGTAACACTCTGGGCATTATATATCTGGCTAAATGCCAGAAATGGGCAAAACTCAAAGAAAATTTAGACAATGTATCTACGAGCATGACCTAGACATTAGAAAACATAACAAAAACCATTTAGCCAAACATGTGAATCAGTATACAAGATACTTTTTTTTTGTTTTTTGTTTTGGATCACTTAGAACAGAATCCCAGAGTTGGCATGTGGGAAGATTTAACTGAAGCCCATGAGCTGCAATGGCAACTTAGGTGGGACACTACCCACAAGCCTGGTCTGAATGAGCATATTTCAATTGGTAGTATTTTAAAGTTAAAATCTTATAATGTTTAAGAGGTTTTAGTGTCATTGTGTATTAGTTTTTAAAATTTTTTTTTGTCTTCATTTGCAGTTGGTTAGGTGGTTGACTATTGGACATGTACATCATGTGACTTCTGAGGTGGGTTATTTAAATGAGATTGTATGTTATGTAACTTGATTCTGAAGAAGTCAGTATTTATTCGGACAAAAATGCTTAATTATTTTACAGTAAAGATTGTTTTCATTCTCACTTTGTTTTGGTCCTTATGGCTTCCAGGAGGTCTGGTCTTTAGATTTCTTGATTGCCTTTGGTTACTGAGTAGTTTTGCAGGTGATGTAGAACCAGTGCTAGATGATGTTAGGTACCAGGAAGTTTCAATAAGGGCATTAAATGAAGGTTTGCATCACCGGTCAGCAGACTGCCAGGCACTTCTGGGGTTTTTACAACCTCTCACATTACCCAGGCAGATAAGGAGAAGATCTGGGGAGAGAAGATTACATCAATGTGTTTGACTTGATTGAAACTGATGGAGTACAGGAGTTAGGAAAGGCAGATATGACAGGTATGGAAGATTTGCTAACAGCATTAGTGGCATTAGGTAAGAAAAAATGAAGTTAGTGCAAGGCACGAATATGAAACAATTTGACAGTGTGTTTTATGTATTATATGGCAGATATCAGAAAAGGATAAGTCACAAACTTTGCCATTGCTAGCCCTACTTTTGACAATTAGAGAGACTCAGCGGTTGTGGCATGGTTACGGTATGACCAATATTTCAGGAAAAGGTAAGCAGTTGATAAGCCCATGCAGTGGGACATTAGGCATGCAGACATTTGGTTGGCAACTATGCTGGACACTGTAGGTGGTCAGCCTATGTTTGGGAAAGATGTTGTAGATAGGGCAGGGTATTGTTGGTCTTTTAATTGAATTAACTATGTTTGGCCAGTATGCTGCTTTGCTCACAATTATTCAGTCTTTGGGGGAAACCATGCTGCACACAAATGCTGGCATAAAGAAGGCGGAGTGGAGCATTCCACCATTTTGGCACAGGACATAGGTGAGCTAGCAGGTTTGGGGCAACAGAATGCTAGGGGAGAGGGAATTTTCAAGGTAAAAGGGGTTTAGCTCCCTTTCAAAGCTTTGCTCATAGGACATTGTTTTCACATTTCTTTTAGGGTAGCAGCGTTGAGACAGCTGTAAGAGGATTGTCAAAACCTGACATGGTAAAGGAAGTTCTACATGCTTTTTGGTATGGCTTCTCCATTAAATCTGAGGGGGGAGGGGTGAATAAAGTATGTAAAATTTACGATCCACTGAAAGGAGGTGAGATATTTGACTGATATGGAAGTTCGGGCAGCAAAGATTATAAGTCCATCCAAAGAACTACCTTTTGAGCATTTCAGAGTTCATATATTCTAGACCTACCTTAACACACTGTTTTCCCAATGTAAAAAGAAGGATATTGCGACAATAGGCAGTACTGACAGCCATGCCAGGAGAAATAGGGCAGTGGATTTATACCATATCCCAACACAGCTAGCTGGAATTTTGTAAATAATTATATGTCCTTTATATATCAAACTGATTTGTACAGATGCTTGTGCTGAAAATGTATTTGTGAGGTTTGCTTGTGTTAAAATGTATCAACATTGTGCCCTATTGGAATGAAAAGAAATGTACATGTATTATTGCAACTTAATTAAATGTATACATTGTAACAGCATATACTGGAAGTGAAGAGGTTAATGTTAATCCATCTGACTTTGCAAAATATTCTTGAACTTAAATTACTTTATGAGTTGAGCCATAAGATGTTTATCCCACTTTTTTGAATGCAGCCAGAGATGCAGTGTCGGTGATAGAGAATAGCTGGTAGCTCCTGTAGGAAAAGTGAAATGGTTTTATGGTTTTATGACTTCCAGGAGATCTGAGCAAAGCTCTGTCTGTGTATATGGTAACACATAGGTGCTAAAATCCTATCAGCTTCTAGTGTTGATAATATCATGGGGGAACGGAGTCAGATGACCAGATGTGTGTCATATCATTCTGCAAGCCAGAAATAATATTTAGATATTAGTAGGAGTTTGCTCTCAGCATCCTGAATTCTGTTTTGGATCTGACAACTAGGACCATTCACCCACATCATCTTACCTTGCTCTTTTCAGCAATCAGTCAATCAGGAATAGATAGTGAGATTAGCTAAATGCTGTTTTTCTATAACTGTGTGAAACTTTCCATCAGTGTTACTTTTAATATTCCCTGTAACTGAAACTCTGGTGTTTACTATAAATAGATATTTAGTATTTTCTTGTTTTTTATTAGCTATTATTAAATAAATTTAAACTTTCCATTGTGGCCCTTTTTAGAAAATATTTAAGTTTTAAGAGTATTAGCACATATTTATTTGGTGTAACGCTGGCCACTCCTGTTTGGTCAACATTACCATTTGTATTAATGTTAACTTCACTCAGCATAATTGATACCCTCTTAAGAGCATTGTAGTAACTGACTCATGGCAGTGAATCTACCTTATAGTCCAAGCAAAGTTGGTAGAGTGGGTATAATCTGTGTCAACTTTCCCAGGTGTATGCGTATGTGTGAAAATTAAATCTCACTTGTGGCAGGGACATGAAGCACTGGTTTCACAGAGATGGTGCTGGAGGACTTGGCTTGGATACTCGGCTAAGGACCTAACCCTACAGTTTACCACTGCGGAGTCTTATTGGGGACCTGGAGTAAGACAGATAGAGAAATTTAGTCCCCAGACTATGTTTCCTGTGTGCTCTTAAGGGAAATTGTGCTGGATGCAAAGAGGTCTGCATCTGGAAATACTGAGTGTATCCATTTGTATTCCAAGTGAACATCCCTCTCCAGTGTAAGTGGTGAGGATTCAGGCTCCTTGATTACTGGCTCAGCACAGGCAGGTCACAGATATGATAAACATATGGCTATACAAACCACTTCAGTGGTACTGCATTTAAATATACCATTTTTTTATTGCCCTTTGGTAAGATGTAGCATTTATAATTACCCCATCATAAATAAGTCTACATTGGGAACATGACCCACATTTGTTCACACCATATTGGACTTTATGTAATCCAGAATTTTCAATTATATTTTCAATATTTTTACACTTTTCATAACCAAATCTTGATAGATCTCCCAGCCTCTCTATGATTCCAAATTAATCAAATGATAACATCCAGGTTTTAATAATGGCCTTCTTAACTTTATTACTCTGATCCTTGAAGGACATAATCATAGCTTTCTCATAATTACTTTTCAAATTCACTTTCTTAACTCCATCCTGGCCCAGTGGATCCATCTTTCATACGACTGGAGATATTTTCATTCACAATTACTAGCTGCCATTTCTTTTATCTCATAAACCAGTTGACTAAACTAGGCTCTTTCAATAAAAACAAAATTAGAGAGTATATCATCTTCTGAAAAAGGTACCACTATTAGAAATTAACTTTGATAGCCTAAGAAACTGACCCTTAGCTATATTTTTCTTCTGCCATAAATGGTGGGAACTGGTAAAGTACAACAAAAAAAATGTTGAGAAGGTAGACTTCCTATATATATTCAAATTGCATTTCATTCCACCAAGGTCTTTTTCCAATAGTAATGACTAAATAATTAATTATATTAGTAAAATTAAAATGGCAAGACTAATTTAAAAAGTCCACCATTTGATTAAGACAAGTTAATATATCTTGTAACAGTATGCCAGATTACATAAAGCTCATGGAATGTGGCACATTATACCAATATCACAGTGAAACTTGCAGATAGCTTTGTAATATGTAAATGTACGACAGGAAACTCAAAATACCTCATGCTCACAATGGAGTATTGCAGTATGAACAGCAGACTAAAGAAATCTGCAAGTAATCCATAAGCAATAAGAAATGGTTGTTCAATTACCTTGTACAGTAATAAAGTTATAGAAAGACGATCATAATTCAAGAATCCTGATATGTATATACACACATATATATATATATATATATATATATATATATATATATATATATGAAGCAGAACCTGTAAAGAAAGGTTAAGGATGGCTATGGAATGCAACTAACTCTGTTATGATACCAAAAAAAGAAAAAAAAAAAATGACAACTATCCCAATGTAAGCTGCGTGGCATTCATAACATACATTTTCAGGAAAAAACACACAAATGTCTCAGACAACTAAGGATATTTCCATAATTCATCCACTTGCATAAAATATGTGCTTCAAAGCTGCAATGCCATTTGTAATGCAGACATATATTGATAGCACTCTTTACATTAAACACCTGTAAAATCTCTAGAAATGCTCAGGTATGCATAGAATATTGACACTTACTATAGGGACCTCCACACCTTGGCGACCCTCCTTTGAAGCTCTTCTTCATTACTCTGATGCAGGTTGCCATAGCAGTGATGAACCTGCACTCCACTGCAATAAATCCCTGTCCTTCTGTGCTCCCTTTCAATCTGGTTCCATATGCCTATCACAGCAAAGTTCCTGGGTCTGGCTCTCATCTTCTTCTCCAATCTTCCATACACAGTCAACCTACAGGTCATCTTGTCAGTCCAGTAGGGTGCATGGACATGTCGCAGCCTCCTCAAAGTAGCCATCATGATCCTTAAGTTGAGCAAGTATGAAAAATAGAAACACACAGAAATGCTCAGTGAGGTACCACTCAGTTCACAGTTAGCAATGGTCTGATCAGTAAATGTATTAAAATCAATACTTGAAAGTGGCAGTGATGTCAGGTCACCAGATCATTGGAAGATAATGGGCATATTTTACACATGGTACTGTTTATTAATACCTAATTGGGTGGTTATACAGTACGCCCAGGTGTTTTAGCACATGAAGCCAATTTATGCTGAGGTGCATGAATGGGATTCCAAAAACTTGAATTTTAATGAATCTCATTGATTAGGTATGGTACAAATGGTACTTAAAGGTAGGTGCACATTGAGTGTACTTTGATTCTATGTTTTTGTGTATGAGATACATTGACAATTGGTAGCATTTCTGTTTTGGTGTTTAGTAAATTTCTTTATGTCAGTCACTTCCAAAAAAGCATACTTAAAAATTAATTGTTACTCAAACTGTTATGTTATCTTTAACAGAAGGTGTAATAAGTTACTGGAGTGATTTTTTTTTTAACTTTATGCATACAGATGTTGCTATTTCAAATCATTTATTTCAGTCTCATATGCAGTTGTATAAGCAGACATATTTGCAAATGTTAACAGTATATGAAGGCTGATTTATGGATCATATGTCATTTTTACGGGTAATCTCTTGCACTCTGTGGTGCAATTATGGAAACCTATGAATTCCAACACTATCTGCATCTAGTATGTAATGTTGTGATGTTGATATTATGCTATTTCTTAATTCATGTTTCCTAACAAAATTGTTAAAACATGTTGTTGCTTTTACAGATATTTTGTAAATGACACTTCTTACCAAAGGTGTTATTACTACTGCCTCAATATACTAAGAATCCATAGGCAGGCCAAAGGCAGTATGGATTCTTAGTATATTGAGGCAGTAGTGATAACACCTTTGGTAAGAAGTGTCATTTACAAAATATCTGTAAAAGCAACAACACGTGTTTTAACAATTTTGTTAGGAAACATGAATTAAGAAATAGCATAATATCAACATACCTGAGGTATTCCAGTGTTTTTTGTAAGTTGCTCAATTGTTACATGCTGTAGTATTTTAATGTGAGATGCAGACAGACTCCTGTAGCATGATGCTGTTTTCTGTGGACATCCGTTCAACACATATATTATTGTCAGGGGTTCTGTAAACTGTAAAGGTTTTACAAGTTATTTTGATTTTACAAATGTTATGTATGAAAGCATTGTTGTTGCTTTTTATATGTTACACAGACAGTGTTGTACAGACTTTTGCATTGTACAGAAATGCACAGAATCATATGCATAGTTGAGCACACAGGAATATTATCATGTGTGTATCACTGTCTTTCTGATGGCCAACTGTCGTAGGGGTGACAACTTATCCCCCCTGCAAAATGACATAATAATTGATGTTCTCTGGCAACACGTACAGAGACTCCTAGGCCATTCAGATGATATGGTCTGGAGAAATGAAATGTGGACGGACCTCACCAACCAACAATCCTGTGAAGCCTGCAGACAAAACTGCTCAGATATGATCTTCGTGCAGCTAACACAGTGACATGTTATGAGAGATTAAAGGATGCCACTGGAGTTGGACAACTATTGAGCCCCCTAATGACATCACAATATTTCTGGCCTCACTGCGTACAGCAAGAGGGGAGTGACACATCTTTAGTGGTGGGACTGAAGCTAGAGTTCCAGGTTGAACATGCATGTCTTTTTTTCTATTACATGGCTGTGTATTGAGACAATCACTGTGTATTGTTGTAGCATGAATATTCATGTATTGTTTTTGATATACAGCAGCAGAGTTGAACCATGCACATGCATCCACATATGGTGAGGATGATGAACATAAATCTAATGACATGTATTGATACAACTGAGGTAGAGACAGAGCAGTCCAAAAACATTTCTAATCCTTTTTGCATTAATATTCAGAAGTCCATCTACTTCAGGACTAAACCAGGGATCAGCAGGTGAGTGTCTCCATACTTTTACTGTGAACACTACCTTATTGCCTCAGCCACATTTCATTGCATTGCTGTTTACTGTCATATTGTTATTTCCCTAACATTGTACACTACAGGTACATCCATTGGAGGCAGAAGCCATGCAGGTTCAAGTGCAGACAGACCAGGTATGCTACAGCAAACTTGTTATAGCTTGCAACAGTGTTTAGCAAACGTGATACATGACATTTGTGTCAATATTTGTCAATACAGGCCCATCTGGTGTCGCAACGTCCATCATGTGGGTACATGCAGCCAGTATTACTGTGTTGTATACATGATGCTGTCATTTTTATTTTTGCTAAATACATGACTGTGCTCTTCTTCTTTACTTTCACACTGCAGGATCCACAGTACAACTCACAACCTTTCCACAGCAGGAGTCTGTCGGTGGTATCTATTAACTGTTTCATACTTGTCATTGCTGTTAATTCTGTAGTTGTCCTCCATTAAAACTGTGTTTTTCTTATCATTTCTAGGCCAGTCTGCATCAATGCCATTGAGTGCACATACGAGTGATATGTGTATGCCACACATTGTGTATGCTTTAACTGTACTCACATGATTAATGGTGCCAATGATGTGACCACTAATGCTGTTTTTTCCTAAAATACTTGAAATTCATCCCTCTTCAACAGCACCATCTTTCCATGAGTTGTTGTCAGCTGTGTAGCTTTCAATACACCAAATACATGTTCTGTGGTGTTCCTGGTTGTTGCATGTGCTCTATTGCAGGACTCCTGTGCAAGGTTGGATGGTTCAAGGTATGGGATTATTAGCCATAGCTCAACTGGATAACCACAGTCACCTGTTGCAGGGAATAAAAACACTTTTGGTCAGAATGGATATTGTTGTGAGAGGTATCACTAACTTGTGTCTTTGTTTTTCGGTACTTACCTAGTAGCAGTTTCTCAGGTATTTCACCTTGCTGGAATGCAGCCCTCAGTCCACTTTCCCTCTAAATGGTAACATCATGGGCACTTCCAGAGTGCATTGCCATGATGTTTGCTATGCTGCCATCTGCTGCACACACACATCTTGGCAGTTGATGGATAGTCATCCCTTTCTGTTTATGTATCAGACTGCTTCAGGATGTACTGGTATCTTGATAGGTGTATGTGTGCGATCTATTATACAGAGTACGTGTGGGAAGCTTGTGATGCAATAAAACTGGTGTATTACATTTTTCCGCACCATGGAGGTGGATGAAAAGTGTATGTAGTCATCCACCTTGCTGCACATTGCATCCAGGAATTTTGCCAGGATATGATTGGCAGCTTTCTGTGATATTTCCACAACATTCCCATATGTCTGTGTAATGTCTCAGATGCAGGTACACATGTGCTGAGACACACATGTTGCAGACAGCCTGCACCTGCTGTCTGTCTAGCATGTATCTATCAATTATTTGCTGGTCTGACAACTAGTTTAGTTGCAGTCTAGCTCTGACTCTAGCTGGCTGTCTTCTAGGACATAAAACCACAGCTTCATTTATGGCTTGTATCACTGCAGCCTGTTACAGTACAGTAACAGAAGGTTGCATTTTTATGTATTTTTTGATGTTTTTTTCTATGGATTTTGTAGCAATCCACAGCATTTACTTGAATTCCTTGGGGTCCCTAAAGCATACACCAAAAATTTCAGAATTGGAGTTTGTCACATTTAATTTGCATTGTAGTGCACAATGTGTTTTGGAATCAGACTAACGTTCATAGTATCCCTAATTATCCTATGCTGAATACATAAATATGTGGGCGGCCTTCAGTGTCTCTTCTGAAATCATGTCTGCAGCAGGTGCTCTGAAGTATTCAAAAACAAAAGCAAAAGGAGGCAACGGAACACAGCAATAAAATCCAAAGGTATTTATTCCAAAGTAAATAGGTGTGAGCGCTTTTGCAGCCAAAGCCACTTCATCAGACAAATAAAGTATAAAACCACAGCACTTTTAAATAAATAGCAGCCAATCATGATTCAAAGCCAATTAAAAGCTATTTAAAGACAAAGAACACAGTGAAAAACAATTCTTCAATATCATTAAAAAACTGACATATGCATATAAATAAAATCTATTAACCCGGATGGGTCTGATAGAGATTTTGTCATACATATGCTCTCTAATCCTATCCCGTATTTGTTGAAGTGGCTTTGGCTGCGAAATTGCTCACACCTATTCACTTTGAAATAAATACCTTCGGATTTTATTGCCGTGTTCCACTGCCTCCTTTTGCTTTTGTTTTTGTATGCTTGATTTATTGGAGGAACGGTTTACCTACACCATTGCATTTGTTTTTTACTGTATTTTGCTCTGAAGTCTTCTTGTAGTGTGCTGCGGTGACTGTAAACAGCTTCCACGAACTGTAGGGAATCCAGCCCAATGTCTCATCCCCTTTCCAAACAAAAACATAAATAAAATAAACTATAATTCAAAATCCTAAAGTACATAGAAATCTTATGTCAAAACTGAGAACTCATAACATATAATTCTTCCTAATACCACAGTACAATGTTCACAAACTAAGGCGCAGCCACTGCAGCCCTAGCAGCCCCTCCTCACTTTCTTGTATTATCCCCCCTTGAAAAAAAAAACAAAATTGCAAGATAAGACTATATCCATTAAATCTATATTCGAATTAATCTCATTTTTTAAAAAAAAAAAATTTCAATAAACAATGCTTCATGAAACCAGTTCAAGCCCAATTCATGTGGAATCACCAAAAATAGATCTTTTGCATCTACTATTACAAAGTTCCTTGTCAAAAACCATTTCAGCTATTTTTCTTAAGCAATGCATCTTACCTAAGAGCAATAAACACAATGACAAATTTAATTGTAGTACCCCCGAAGTGGTTTATATACCCTATGTTTATTGTGTCCTTCTTTTTACATTGAGAAGACAGAGTGCCAGCTTAAGTTACGCCATTAGAAGAGGTGATACTAGTAATGTATTGTTATGTTATTCAAAACTGTGCAATAGTTTTAAGAAATTTTTATTTTATATATTGAAAAGGGTACCTTGTCTGACAGAGGGGTCACTGGGAGGCATTTCATGAATCTAGGGCACTTTATTGGCAAATCAAATTATATACCACCCAGCCTCCAGGACTGAATGACAAGATATCACTTAACAGTGCCCTAATCTTAAAGGCCAGTAGAGTTTGACTTAATTTAGTATAAATTATTTTTTTTTTTAATTATATATTTTAATTATTTTTTTAAATATATATGAATATGTTGTTGCAGTATTTGATTTCTATACTATGTAATATGTTTGTAGAGGTATTAGAATTTATGCAATATTTATTATTTTTATATCTATCTGGTATTAGTATTTAAATGATTTTCAGTGTGTGTGTGTGTGTGTGTGTGTGTGTGTGTGTGTGTGTGTGTGCGTGTGTGTGCGTGTGTGTGCGTGTGTGTGTGTGTGCGTGTGTGTGTGTGTGTGTGTGTGTGTGTGTGTGAGTGCATGCATTGACTTTATAGGTACATAGGTTCATAGAAGGTTACTAGGCTAACAGCCCTATAGCTTTTACAAGCCTAGCCATATTTATCCTGAGTTGTCCCTATTTGAAGAGGGTCAGGGAAGGGCTATGTTTCATGTGAACTGGAAACTTGTTTCAGAAAAGTGGCAATCTGTGGAAGATGCATATGTCACTCCAGCATGACCTGTTCATGTCAGAAGCTAGGCTTAGATCCCTGAAGCAAGTGACCCTCTTGCAGTTTGATTTACAAATGTATAGCACTTCTATCAGGTCCAGGTCAGAAACTGCCCTGTAAGTCAGGCACAGGTCACCTCTTAGCTACCTGTAGAAGACACAATATAGTGACAGGGCTTTTAGTCTTTCTGCATAAGACTTGTTTTGTGTACCCTGTGATTTCTTGGTGAGGAACCCCTGTCCTCTCTCCAATTGTTGCAGGTGTCAGGTGAGGTACATGCAAAGGGGAGCACTGTACTCAATTATTGGTCTGATGAGGGCCGAGTATAATGGAATTATTTCGTCATTAGATCTAGATGCAATGCCTTTACTTATAAGATGTGCCACATAGAAGGATCTCCTTACTTCTATGGCTACATTCTGGTCAAAGTTCAGATTGCTATCAACCTGAGTAACCAGATCTCGTGTGACTGGGTTTACATTTAGTGGGCTGCTGTCTATAATGAAATTAGCAGAGATGTCAACTTTCCAAAATGAAATAATGATGACTTTTTTGCATTTAGCTTTAATCCTTGGCTTTGGCACCAATTATCTGTCTGTGTTAACTCTGTTTGCAGTATATTAACATCATTGGGGGACTCAGTGATTGCTCCCAATTTGCAATTGTGAGCAAACTTGGTCAGCCACATGCCATCCAGGTTTGCCTGGACTCTGACAAACAAATTCCAAACAATAAGGGGCCCAGCACAGTACCCTGTGGTACACCACTGGTGACTGGTCTTTTGCTAGATGCGAAGTCACCCACTTTGACAGTATGCATCCTGTTGGTGAACCAGTTGGCTACCAATCTGGTAATGTAAGAGTTAATTCCCAAATGGGAGAGTTTCTCTATAATACTCGAGTGGAGGATTGTGTCAAATGCTTTGGCTAAGTCAAGATAGGTGGTATGCACTGTTTTTCCCTCTTCCAGGGCCTTAGTGACTTTCTCAAAGAAGTCAACCAAGTTTAACAGGTGTGATCTACCTTTAACAAATCCGAACTAGGTTGGGTCCAGAGTCTGGAGTTTACATATGTCCTTGTTAATCAGGCCCATAATGATTCTTTCCATGGCCTTGCAGATGAGGCTAGTCAAGCTTATGGGCTTATATTTCTCATGGTCAGTTGATGGTCCCCCCTTGTGCAGAGGGATTACTGTTGCTGTCATGCTTTCTGCAGGAACATAGCTAGTTCTCAGGATGTGGTTAAGCAGGAATTCAAGTGGGTCTGCAAGGCCATGTTTTAAGCTGTTTAAAAGGCAACCTTGGATGTTATCTGCCCCCAGTGATGCCATGTATTTGGCCTTAGAAAGCACTGAGATGATCTTCCAACTCGAACTAACAGGCTGACGCATGGTGGCAGGTATACTTTGGTTGATGACTGGAGGAGATTGGGTGGTGAGGTTTTCTCCAAATCTGTCAGCTTGCAGGTTGACTATTACCTCTGGTTGAGTATGGGTGGTACCATCCACAACCAGTTCAGCGCATAGCTGGGTATTCCCTTTTGGATTTTGGATGAAGTTAAATAATGCTTTGGGATTATCCTTAGCTAGGAGGGCTATTTTTGCTCCATTCCTCTTATTCTTAAACAACAGTTTCTTTTTCTTGTTGTATAGTCTAATTGGGTCCACCAGGGTGGCTTGTTTTTTTTTTTTTGGCAGACCTGGTTTTAATCCAGCAAAGTGCAGCCAATTATATACAACTGCTTAAGTGGTTATATATGGCATTGGTGTACATCTCTGCATAGGAGTCCATGTTATCTGCATTTGAGGGGACTTTGAAACTTCTTATACCATCACATAGTAACAGATAAAATTACTTAGAAAAATTCTTAAGCATTTTTGAGCATGATGGGTTATCTGGTCTTATAATTAGATTGAATCAGACCGATTTATGTTCCAATCTCAGTGGGGAGGACAGCACACTGGGGTTGTGGGTGGGGTATAATGCTTTCCCATGTAAGTGGGTACTATGTCCAGGACATCTGAGCCTCTTGTGGGTGTGCTGACTAGGTGTTCCAGAGCATTTGCACTGACAAAGTCCAAGAACCTTTGAGCCAGCATGTGTGTGGCACATATGTTTCCCAGTCAAAGGTAGGATAATTAAAATCAATCATGAATAAGGTGTTGGGCTGTATGGCAAGTGACTCCAGTAAGTCCAGGTATGTGATATTATTTTCTTGTTTCGTAGTGTGGGACCTACAGCTAACTATGATGTGGTAGGGGGCTTTGCCTGTAGTTAATTGGACATGGAGTAGCTCAAGACAGTCATAATGTTTGACCAATCTCAAGGTGTACTTATCCTTAATGAAGATGGATACACCTCCTCCTTTGGTTGTTTCATGCTCAGTTTATGGTCTCAACATATGGAAGACAATGTAGCCATACAGTTTCTGTGGGATTTTCCTCATTCAGAATCTGATGGAAGTACTCTTTCCAGCTGCCTTTGATGTCCTGTGGACTGGTGAGCAGGTTGTTGCTGGCATTCCTTATGAAGGGTGTCTGACTATCTTCTTTATTTTTCTGTCTTTGCCTTGCAATCTGATATAGTTTCTTTGTGCTGTCTAGTGACTTACTTTCCAGAAGATGGCAGAGTGCCTCTGACTCCTTGTTCTTTCCTATAACAATTCCTTTCTTAACTTCTTTGTTAGCCAACCATTATTCCTTCCTAGCCTGGTCCATCTTTTCTATCTCCTACATTTTCCTCACATGCCTTCTTTATTTTGATGACTTCCTGGACTTTTGCACTCCACCTCCAGCTTTCCTTATATACCTTATCTCAATGCCTGGCTCAGTCACATATCTGTTCTGTAGTCCTTCCACATGATGTTTTGAGGTACTGTCATCTTTCATCGATTCCACCTATTTCTTCTTCTTCTTGAGGTGATAGAGCCCTTATTAATACCTTGAACAGTTATGCTTTCTCTCCAATCAACTTCCAGTTCTTCAGTCTGATCTCAGTTTAACTTAGAGCCTTCTCTGACCACTACATGCAGCTGATTGTGGTAACCAGTGGTTTATGCTGTGAGCTGATTGATTCACTGGGGATGACTTTGCAATCAGTGATTCTACCCCATTGGCCTTTCTTTACTAGGAAGAAGTCTACCTGAGTTGCATGTTGGCCACTCTTCTATGTGATCTTGCGAATGCCTCCGTTTCCGAACCATGTGTTGGCTACTATCAAGCCATTTAACAGAGAGAAGTCTAGAATGACCTCTCCTTCTTTATTCCTATAACCCCACCCATGAGGGCCAAGGCAGTCCTCATAGCCTGTTCAGTCTGTTCCTATATGTCACCTCCTAATAGTCACCCAATATTAGCACCAATTCCTGTTATCCTGCTTTATCTAGTAGATACTGAAACTGCTCTTTGAATGAACTCTTTTCCTCACTATCACAACCCTACTGTGGGGCATAGGCTGAAATTATGAATACTGCCCTATCATTAGGCTGTAGTCTGAGTCTGTCACTAATTCTGAAGAAATCTCTCACTGTCTTCTGAAGTTTCTCCCTCACCACAATTTCCATGCCATTTATAACCTGTCCTCCTCCTAAGTGATACACTCTGCATCCCAAGCCAAATGGCTTTGTTGCACTGCCCTTTCATAATGCCTCTTGAACACATAAGATGTCCATCCTTACCATCATGTCATCCACTTCCAAACTGCATTTTGTCAGTGAATCCACATGTAGTACAGTATTTCTTAGTTCATGTTTGTTAGGTTGATTGGTTTGACATCCAGCTTTTGCTCAAAAGAACTTTCCTAAGTAACTCAAGATGGGTAAATGGACACCATCCAGACAGTAGCTTTATGGTGGACACACACGCACGCACACACACACACACACACACACACACACACACACACACACACACACACACACACACACACACACACACACACACACACACACACACACACACACACACTCACACACAGACACAGACACACACACACACACACACACACACACACACACACACACACACACACACACACACACACACACACACACACACATACACCCCTCGCACCATTAGCATGGGTCCCTGGTGTAGTTCTGAGTAAGGCAGGTCCTCAACCCACTTATCAGTGTCAAATACCCATTTGGCAACATTAGTTAACATGACCAAATCACCTAGAGTCATGTTTACACCTTCGAGTGGTTACCCTGTCATGGTGTGCAGTCTGTGATCCATGTTCTTCTGTCATGAGGATACTGCGCACCACAGTTGATACCCACATTAGTTGGTCTGTGGAACTCTACCCCCTATAGGGCACCATATAGACTCTGTGCTGCTGCTCTCAGTTCCATTTTTTGGTAAGTCATTGACGGAAACACTCAGCATGTTTTTTTTTTTTTTTTTGATTGGGAGAAAAAAAACACAACCATTATACCAGCTGGTGCAGCACCTAATATTTATAAAAAATAGTGTGTGACTATATAGTTACTGAGAAGCTTGGGAGTAATGGCTAGGACAGCTAGTTTAATTTGGTTAGTGGTGATCTAATAAAGTAATAATAAAGGGGGATCAAAAATGTACCTGCATATACACACACACACACATATATATATATATATATATATATATATATATATATAGGATGTACTTTCCTACAATGAAAATTCACTTTTTTGAAATAGGAAAGTACATCCCCACTTAAGCAAAAGTGCACTTTAACGAAAGTGCACTTTCGCTTAAGCTCACTAGACCGAACCTACCGCACCACAATGGAGGACATTGAAAAACAGGCCATATCCTCAACTGTGGTGCGACAGTCACGGACCTTAGGGTTAGGGCACAGGTCAAGGTAAGGGGATAGCCCTACTAACTATCCCCTTACCCTAACCTGTGCCCTAACCATAAGGTCTGTGACTATCGCACCACAGTGGAGGACATAGCCCGATTTGGAATGTCTTACACTGTCGTATGATAGTCACGGACCTTAGGGTTAGGGCACAGGTGAAGGTATGGGGATAGCCCTACTAACTATCCCCTTACCCTAACCTGTGCCCTAACCCTGAGGTCCGTGACTATCATACCACAGTGGAGGACATAGTATGATTTGGAATGTCTTCCACTGTTGTGCGGTAGTCACGAACCTTAAGGTTAGGGCAAGGGTTAGCTAGTAGGGCTATCCCCTTACCATGACCCATGCCCTAACCCTAAGATCTGTGACTGCTAGCCCGTTTGGTATAGCGGGTTCGCGAAAGTGCACTTTTGCGTTAGTGTGGGTGTACTTTTGAAGTTCATATATATATATATATATATATATATATATATATATATATATATATATATATATATATATATATATTTATGGATTCGCAAAGCAAAATATGTCCTTGCAAGTATGGCAAGTGCATGGCCCCAGAAAGGAACAGTCAAAAAATCAAGGCCAGCACACAGTGGAGTGCAAATTCCAAATTACTTTATTAAAGCATATATAAATCAATCACCAACAGACTGGTTTCGGCTGGAAAAATCAAATAGCCTTCATCAATGTAAATGAAAACCCACAGAAAATACAAGTGCCCTTTTATACTGTCAAAGAAAAACAAAACTGAAGCTCATTCGTTATTTATAAGTTCTCATTTAGACCAGGTGGAAATAAACCACCCAATTTAATAATCCACTTTTTTTCTTTTGCATTTAGTATGGAATGCCAACCAGCTTTACTGACCTCGTCCCCAATAATTCTGTCTATAATTATGAACTTGAAATTTGCATTATCATGTACCAATGAATGTTTAAATAAAGCATCACTTGATCTTTTGGTTCTAAGATCATTGCAATGTTCCAAAATCCGTAGTCTAACTGGCCATGAGGTTTGTCCAATACAAAAAGCTGAGCAAGAGCAAGTAGCAAGTTAAATAACCCAGTCTGTGCAACAATTCACTAGAAACTTAATATCATAAACTATGGAAGTTTCAAAACTTCAAACCACAAATGGTCCAGACCATAAGATCAAAGTTTTGAAACTTCAAACGTTTTGAATGGAGATCACTGTACAGCACAGAATGGGAATTTTACCATTTTTCTCACTGTAGTGTGACCTCAGAGTTGCTGTACTTATTTAGCAGGAGGTGGAGGGGCAGGGGAGCTTGCTCCCTCCTACAACATATGTAAAAAAACACATTTTGTTTTTATTTTTTTTAATTACAATTTTGAAGTTTTAAAAGTTAGATTTTATGGTCTCGAACATTTGCAGTTTTAACTTTTGAAACTTTGAGTTTGTAAAACAGATCCATATATATAAATAAATAGATATAGATATAGAACATATAGGTACAGGGAAAGAAGATTATGAAAAAAATGTGGGAAATCATTTTTTTATTTGTTTGTTGTGTGAGATAATAACTGTGCAGTCACCTTTCTTTCTCATTTGTAGGATAAAGTCCATGGAAGACCTGAGGAACAGGTGGGAAGAGATCCATTCACAGGGAGCTAAATTCCTTTAACAGGCAGTTTCAACATCCCAGGAGGAAGGCAATAAGCAGCTAAAACATACCAGATATCAGAGGGACCCATAATCCTGGAGGTTGTTACCTAGTCACTCCAGAGGGTTGCAAAGAGGTTGTAAAAGTTGAAAGGTGTAGAGGAAGAGATTCCACTGAAGCCACATCCTGCTGCAGGTAATGGGTCAGTTATGAGTGGAACTGAGAATGTGGTTGGTGAGAGTCTGTTGGGCGGGCATTTGACGAGATTGTTGACCGAGCTTGATGTAGAAGAAAGAGTGCAGTTACAACAGCCTTTTCTCAGGATGAGACAGGTGAACTAACAGCTCAGGGTTTGTAGCCTTTAATTACACTGTGTCCAGGAGTAGCAGAGATAGCTTGTTGCATTTCTCAGTATTACAATCAAAAGATGAAGGGTTTGGGCAGGTCTCTCTTGCAAATTCAAGGCTCTGTCAAATGGGGTTACAGAGGAAAATGGGTGGCCACAAGGTGTTCATTACACTGCCTATTTTGCTGTGGCAGTTAAAGAAATGATATGGTGAGGGGATTTCATGGATTTATTTGATTTACTGCACACAGACAGGGTACACTGTATAGCAGAAGGATTTGATGGTGGCCTTGGATGCTTTACGGTAATGGAGACAGGAACAGTTTTGGACTTGTTCACGGGATAACTGGCTTTTGGGTTTTGTTTATTTCATAGTGATGGTCAGTGAAAAGCAGCCAGAACAGCCAGTGATGCTGCTGCTGCTGGTTTATTTTTTGACCATACAGGAGACACTGTGGTTGAGGTGTGGTAACACATGGCTTTGGTATGATTGGAAGTTTAGAAAACTGAAAACAGTGAAATGCTCTCTCAGGTGGGACTGCAAACAAGTGGAAGTGTTGTTGAGTACCAGTAGATGTAAGTCAGGGGGATACCCAAGGGGCTACAAGAAAGGGAGGGGTGGAGGATGACAGCTACCTGTGATTTTAACACTGGTAGGTGTGAGTGCCCAGTGTGCTGATTTATGATTCTTTGCTCTCATTGTGGAGGGGCTCTGCACAGTGTTGTGAGGGGTGCTGGAAAAAGGAGGGGGAGTCAGGCTGGGATTAATGCAGCAGGTGTCCAAGATGGTGCGAGATGGGTTAGTGGATGGGCTGATCAGGAGGGACAGTGGAAGCATTGGGGTATCGGGGGGCTTAGCCCTCTCATGGTGGAGCTCAGACACCAACTAACCCACTCTCCTATGAAGGTGGCCAAGCTCTTTGCTCACCTGAAGAATTATCCAGAACAGGGGGAAGCAAGAAAACTGAATGAGGTTTTTATAAGGGTTTTTCCATTCAGTCAGTGTTGGTGGGGAGGGGGGATAATCAGGCATACCAGAACTATAAGTCTGACAAATGTAAGGAGGAGGTGGTTCAGAGTCTGTTAATGGGATACATTAAAAAGTTACATTCATTCAAATCTGGACAGTTGAGAGGTATGGTATCACTTCAATACTGACAATCATCTAGAGCCAAGATTTACACCACCAGGTGGCTAGCTCTGCCACAGTAGTTTTCACTGTACAGCACAGAATGGGAATTTTACCATTTTTCTCACTGTAGTGTGACCTCAGAGTTGCTGTACTTATTTAGCAGGAGGTGGAGGGGCAGGGGAGCTTGCTCCCTCCTACAACGTATGTAAAAAAACACATTTTGTTTTTATTTTTTTTAATTACAATTTTGAAGTTTTAAAAGTTAGATTTTATGGTCTCGAACATTTGCAGTTTTAACTTTTGAAACTTTGAGCTTGTAAAACAGATCCATATATATAAATAAATAGATATAGATATAGAACATATAGGTACAGGGAAAGGAGATTATGAAAAAAATGTGGGAAATCATTTTCTTATTTGTTTGTTGTGTTAGATGATAACTGTGCAGTCACCTTTCTTTCTCATTTGTAGGATAAAGTCCATGGAAGACCTGAGGAACAGGTGGGAAGAGATCCATTCACAGGGAGCTAAATTCCTTTAACAGGCAGTTTCAACATCCCAGGAGGAAGGCAATAAGCAGCTAAAACATACCAGATATCAGAGGGACCCATAATCCTGGAGGTTGTTACCTAGTCACTCCAGAGGGTTGCAAAGAGGTTGTAAAAGTTGAAAGGTGTAGAGGAAGAGATTCCACTGAAGCCACATCCTGCTGCAGGTAATGGGTCAGTTATGAGTGGAACTGAGAATGTGGTTGGTGAGAGTCTGTTGGGCGGGCATTTGACAAGATTGTTGACCGAGCTTGATGTAGAAGAAAGAGTGCAGTTACAACAGCCTTTTCTCAGGATGAGACAGGTGAACTAACAGCTCAGGGTTTGTAGCCTTTAATTACACTGTGTCCAGGAGTAGCAGAGATAGCTTGTTGCATTTCTCAGTATTACAATCAAGAGATGAAGGGTTTGGGCAGGTCTCTCTTGCAAATTCAAGGCTCTGTCAAATGGGGTTACAGAAGAAAATGGGTGGCCACAAGGTGTTCATTACACTGCCTATTTTGCTGTGGCAGTTAAAGAAATGATATGGTGAGGGGATTTCATGGATTTATTTGATTTACTGCACACAGACAGGGTACACTGTATAGCAGAAGGATTTGATGGTGGCCTTGGATGCTTTACGGTAATGGAGACAAGAACAGTTTTGGACTTGTTCACGGGATAACTGGCTTTTGGGTTTTGTTTATTTCATAGTGATGGTCAGTGAAAAGCAGCCAGAACAGCCAGTGATGCTGCTGCTGCTGGTTTATTTTTTGACCATACAGGAGGCACCGTGGTTGAGGTGTGGTAACACATGGCTTTGGTATGATTGGAAGTTTAGAAAACTGAAAACAGTGAAATGCTCTCTCAGGTGGGACTGCAAACAAGTGGATGTGTTGTTGAGTACCAGTAGATGTAAGTCAGGGGGATACTCAAGGGGCTACAAGAAAGGGAGGGGTGGAGGATGAGAGCTACCTGTGATTTTAACACTGTTAGGTGTGAGTGCCCAGTGTGCTGATTTATGATTCTTTGCTCTCATTGTGGAGGGCTCTGCACAGTGTTGTGAGGGGTGCTGGAAAAAGGAGGGGGAGTGAGGCTGGGGTTAATGCAAGCAGGTGTCCAAGATGGTGCAAGATGGGTTAGTGGATGGGCTGATCAAGAGGGACAGTGGAAGCATTAGGGTATCTGGGGGGGCTTAGCCCTCTCATGGTGGAGCTCAGACACCAACTAACACACTCTCCTATGAAGGTGGCCAAGCTCTTGGCTCACCTGAAGAATTATCCAGACCAGGGGGAAGCAAGAAAACTGAAGGAGGTTTTTATAAGGGTTTTTCCATTCAGTCAGTGTTGGTGGGGAGGGGGGATAATCAGGCATACCAGAACTATAAGTCTGACAAATGTAAGGAGGAGGTGGTTCAGAGTCTGTTAATGGGATACATTAAAAAGTTACATTCATTTTTAAAGAAATTGTAACGATGATCAGGACTGGGGTTTATGAATGACTGAACAACAAGTGAATAACATTATTGTTGCCATTATTTATTTAACATTTGTTTACCAGGAAAATCAGACTGGGACAGAGCCTATTTTCAGGGGAAGATCCTTGTGATCATGGGGTGAAGTAGGAGGGGAAGTCATTTATGTGTGAAAGCAAAAGGAGGTGAAATGACTATTGATATTAGTTACTCTGGGTGGAAGAATTACATGTGTGCATGAAAGCAATAAGCTAGAATAATTTATAAGGCTACTTTCACCTTTATCATAAGCTGATATCAATGGTACAGAGAAGGTGGCTACCTTTTTGGTGAAGGCTGGACTCTAGCACTGTTGAATGAGTTTTGACTTATGCCATGTCAGAGGAAGAGGAGAAAATGTGTGTGTGTATGTAGGTGCATGCGTATTTGAGTCTGGTGGTGTGTGTGTGTGTGTGTGTGTGTGTGTGTGTGTGTGTGTGTGTGTGTGTGTGTGTGTGTGTGTGTGTGTGTGTATGAAACTGACACAAACTGAAATGTATTACTTTGTAACTGTCTTTCACTTTCTTCTCAACCGGACAAAAGAAACATATGCAGAAAGTGGACATCTTTTTGGGGGGACCAGGTATGCTTTTTGTGGAAGCAATTGATTATCAAGCTGTTTTTTCAGGGTGAAAGAGAATGAGACAGAGAAGCAGTTTATACTTGGAATACAAGACATCCTCAAATCCATCTCTAATGGACTTTTTGCACATTTACTAAACAAATAACATCAGAACCATGAGATCCAGGGATTTTAATTTTTCTTGTGACATAAATAAGACATGTTGGAGGGACATATATGTGTCTCAGCAGTCTCCCCATCCATGTGAGCCAAAGTCCATCCCTAATCCTGTTTAAATGTAACCCTGATGGGAAGTAGAAAATTCACCCTGGGTCTAGCCTTCATGTCTCTGATAGATAGCAGCAGACAGTAATGCCCAGACTAATATACCACCCCAATGTAACCTCTAGAACCTTTCTTACTTCCACACCCCCCTCCTAATAAATGCCCATAATACATAAGGTCACAACTGGGTTTGATTGCATAGCTAGGCTTATAAAGGTCCTAGTGGTTTGTTAGCCTAGTATATACCTATGAACCTATGAATGTGTAATAATGGGTGAAAAGGAGAAACTTCTGTATTACTGTTCCAAGATCTAACACTAAAACATCATTCCCCTTTGACTTACTACAGGCTGATTAAAATACACCTGTGAAGTTGTAGTCAACCAGCACATAATATTACTGAGAGAAAATAATTCATATAATTCTTTGAGGGACACTTTTTTGCACCAGTTCTCCTCTGACCGTTTACTTCTCATCCCCTTTAATTTCATAAGAAAAAGATCCACATGGTCAATCCTCTCTCCTAGGTGGAACACATCCATATATGTACGAAAACAATAAACTGGAATACATTACTTGGCTTGGCTCTAGCTCACATCCATCCATCCATCCATCCATCCATCCATCCATCCATTCATCCACAACCCCTTTTTCCCATTTTTGCACATGGGGTCAGGGTGTCACTTATACCTCTCAACCTCTTAGAACAAGAAATCTGGACAATGCCACAAACAATGGTGGGACAAAGGTAGAAAAATAGGGACACTTTTTAAATATTGCTCTTACAAATTTAGAAAGTTGATAGAATAACAGGTTTTGCATTACCATGAACTTTCTAAAGGATATTAAGTTTGAAAATCAAACGTTTGCCATTATTTTCTGACTTTAGTCCTCAGTGATTTGTTACTGAGTTAACAAAAACTACAATTTTATGAGAAATGGAGCAAAAATGTAAGTCAAAAATCTGGACATTCTGCAAAAATCTGGACAGTTGAGAGGTATGGTATCACTTCAATACTGACAATCATCTAGAGCCAAGATTTACACCACCAGGTGACTAGCTCTGCCACAGTAGTTTTCCACACCACACACTTGCACCCACACTCACACCTATGGCCAATTTAGGTTGTCCAATCAGATCTTTGTCAGAAATTCCAGGCTTGCCTACCTCAGTCACTGACTCTAACATAATATGTCAGTTAAGCTTTGTTGTTTTCCCTCCTAAACAGTTATAACAGTATGACTTAAAGACAAGCTGCAATGCTTTTAAACTATTTTACTTACTGTAAAATAACAAATCTGGCTTCTATGCTGAGACTGCAGACGATGATACTAAATACGATGAATATTCAAGAGACTTATGAACCACAATCTGTTGTATCAATCATCACCTCTGACTTGCCCAATTCAGCAAGATATAGTATGCATATCTATTAGATATTGGTTATTACATGTGATACAGAAATTGCTTCTAAAAACTTACATTGTAGTAGTAAAATGAAGACTGCTGTGACAATAAGTCTAGGAGCAGAGTGCCAGTATTATAAATCCAGGAACAGCACTTTCATATTATTGCAGCAATGAAGTAAAAATTAGCAATAGAAGCCTGACTGGATTTAAAAGAAGGTAATTACTTTTAAAGTGTAAACAAACAATCTGCTAAAACAATAAACTAGTGAGTTATAAACAAGCAAAGCTCCATACTTTTTCAGACCTATGTATACTTTATTCCAATTCAATAAAAAAAGAACAGCATGAAGTTACCTAAGAGTAAGAACTCAGAGGTAATATTCTAGTCAGAATTATCCTCCATGTAAAATGAATGCACTGGACAGCATTTAATCATTAAATTAGGACTCAACTATCTTCTTTTGTTAGTCCAAGACACAGACATGACACACGGAGTAATTCAAATGAAAATGAAGCACATGTATGTGTTTCTTTTTACTGGTCTTTGCCAAATACCCATGATAACATATTTTTTCTTCAACTTAAGGTTTTCCTGCACTCATTTAAGCAAAATTAGCATATTTCCCAAGAAGCACTGCATTATATTACAGAAAATTATCACAGCACATTGTCTCCGGCTTCCATTATTGAAATTCTATTTGATAACTTTAATAGCAAATGCATTTCTTAATTAGGTTCATGCAGCAATAGTTAGAATTGTTTAACACCTTCATTTACTAAAGTGCTAGTTTTTAAGAGGTAAATGTAGTTTCCAAACATTATCCTGCTTTGTTTCATACCAAAACCACTTTAATTTGCAAATGTAGAAGAATTTATCAGTTGTTTTTAAATAATAAAGAAACTGACTGCATTCTCTTTCATAGTTGTTAATTTTCACTATCTAACTATTTTGACATTAAGTGCATGTTCACTATGTGTTGATTTATTTGTATTTGGAATTTCAACAGTCTTCATATTCTGTGGAATGTTTACAATTTGGGCAATATGCTAGCTCTTAAAAATCAGAAAATTATCAATTCATTAAACTACTTATGAAAAGCAATTGAATTAATTTCATGTAAATATGTACTTGATTTTAAAATATTCAAATGGCATTTAAAACACACAAAGCAAAAACACCACAATGTTTTAAGTCTGTCAACTTGAAAACAGCCACCACCACCCAATTATTATTTATTTTCTATTTTTTCCCATCAAGGTAATTACTCCTGCAAAAGACATTATTTCTTTTTTTACATTAGGTGGCCCCATTTCTGTCTAAGGAATAAAAATTGCATGGATTAAGGTACCAGACAATTCAGAAAGTAGAAATGCAGTGCAGAATTAGAAAATTATGACTGATGTATGACAAACTTTGTATTTGCTCAGAAGTAGGCTTTCAACTTGTAAATATAAGTGCGCTTTTCCTTGCATCATTCAATCTGCTTTCAGAGTTCATCACAGGTAATACATATATTTTTGTATGAAGAGACACTGTTTGCATGCTTCCACAAGTATAAAATAATCTGAAACCAATAGATAGTAATATCTATATCAGTTCTGGAATAACATGCATGTTTTAAAGCATATAAACAACTCTGGGGCTGTATGATTTTCATAAGGATATTACACTCTATCTTTAGTGATGTTCCTTCCATTATTATTCTTCAGAGACAGGTTCCTGTCACTTTATAATACAGTCTGTTCTTACTAAATGCTTTAAACTGATCTCTAAAAGGAAACTCCACAAAACTGTACAATGTGGCACAGTATTCACAACATTTCCATTATATGAATCATCATGCAAGTTCTGGTAATCCCAAACTAAATGTCAAATTTTAATCCTAAATTGATGAGTTGCTGAGAATCATTGGCAAAATGCTGTTAGCCATTTGGCATAAGTATGCCCTAAAATTACTGTTTTAAAAACTCAATATATACCATACGGATTTTGTGTTGAACTGCAGAGAGATTTTCAAACTGGTATGTTGTAGTTAAGAATTAGTTGCATGCATACAATACACAAGACAGACACAGACCATCTCTCTTGGGATCAGCATATATTTAAAAACCATGCATGTCTCACTTACTTTCTGATACTTTAAAACCACAAAACAAGAAAATTCACTTACAGTTCAAGGATTCAAAGAACTATGGTAAAACAACTCACTAACCTAAAATTAAACAGAAACCTGTGACTGCCTGTGAAGCAGGGTCTTTGCTAACTGTAAATCATCTTTCAATTTCATTTTCATATTTATTAAAGAACCAACTTGTTAAGCACTAAACATAATTCAAGACAATTAGTTTATATAACGCAACAACTAAAGACATTACAACAAAAATTATAAAGTTATTTATATTATAAGGACTCAAAGAGCCCTGTAATAAAATACAAGACTGACAAATACAATAACACAAAAAGTGCTTACAAATACAATAAGGAGACAAGGGTAAAACAAACAAGCCACCATTAAATAAAGAGGAAGCTGCTATAAAATGCTAATGTCCAAAACTAAAATGTCCAAGTAATAGTTTATATAAGCCACAAATGACCCAAACAAGAATGCAGGGCATAACGTTAGAAAATCTGGCAGCCCCTTGCATAAATATATTTTTATCCAATTCATTGAGCCAAGGTTATAACTGAGTATTTACCTCCACTTTTGGATACCACCATTACACGCTTAGTCAAAAGCAGCAAGATTTCTCTGCCTGTGTACAATATCTAACATCCAAAATGTCCAATGATAAACTTCTGTGACTCCATCAATAATAGCAAATGTTCATAAGACAACCACTAAAACTCCCTTGCTGACTTTAATGCATTCAAAGGATGTTCCAGGAGAGTCTAGCAAAACACACAGATGCAGGATCTCACCAGCATCTCAAAGCATACCACACACAACACTAATCAGGAATGGACTGAAAGAAAGGGCTGAGTTAACAGATGATTTCTCAAACAGGAAAGGGAGCCAAAAACAAAACACCAACCAAACATTGATCTGAAATCACTGAAATATATGGTACAAAACTGACTCTTCATGGCCAAGTCTTCAATCCACCATTATCAGACTAACAATAAAAATGAAGTTCTCAGAGTCCATATATCAAAATAACACAAAATGTATGAGTTTTGTTTTTCTTAGTAGCCAGACATCCTTGGCCATCTTTGGACATGACATCTTTACTAGTTGAGATGGGCCGATGTTATGTAGATGGATAAGGATGAAGACAATCCCAACATTCAGTAACAGCAGTGCCACATTAGTGTTTTGTGCTAGAGATAGTGTTACCTAAGAGTAGGATTCATGCACATCGTGCCTTATGGGGCAGGACTGGTATAAGGAAGAACTGCATCCCATTTTTCTTTGCCATTCCTGAAGAGTGAAGCACAATTGGCTAAGTCCTTGTATTCAGCCATGTCTCAATGTATGCAAATGCCACCCTCATGTCTGCATAATACTGACAAGCATTACATCAATTCCATAGACTATTGGTACCATGGGAGCTTGAACTCACCATGCTGGTTCCCTTTCCCCACACATCAAGAGCAACATCAACACTTATGTTAAAAAAAAAACGTTGCAAGCAGCACAGTACCCAACCATACTGCCTCTCACACACACACACTCTGATGTTGTCAAACTTCTACCAACAGAAGATTGCACAACACCAGCCCTCATCTATACCATAACATGGCAATTACTGTAATGATGGCCACAGTTTTATGAGTCAGTGTATGTGGCATAAGGACAAAACAGTGCAGCACAGATTAAGACACAATCTGACATTGCTTAATACATAGCTGTTCCATGGGGCACTGTTTAGAGGTGGAATAGTACATATTCTCCATCTGTAGCATTGTGGACTATGCAATGTCTGTGTGTCTTTCAAAGACTAAGTCAGCCTTCTATAGGCCATCCAGCACTACTGCAATCCATGTTTCAGAATCATGTTAATGACAGGCAGTGTGCAGAATGCAAACATACAACTGCATATTATACTAATGAAAAATCTGGCAAAAGTCAGAATAAGGGGGTGGTAAAGGGTGTGGGCCTCCAACCTACCAAGCAAGGAATCAGAGGAAGACAGACACCTCGCTGCTTTAAGTTTTAAATCATGGTAAATTGTGTTTATAATGCTATTTCTAATTTTTAGTAATTGTTGTACTGTTACTTGATTTCAGCTTCTAAAGGCTGTCCCTAACTGATCTTAGAATATGTTAATTTAACAAGTCTCATTTAAATTAAGAGATTTTATGTGCCAGAGGGATGAATTTATAATCAGTGATATGGTTTCAGCTAAATTGCTTCCAAGTTGTACTAATGTCACAATATTTAGAACAAAGTAAATTTTTCATAATGTTTGGGTTTGCTATATACCACAGTGCACACAACTCTTATTCACTAGTAACACCATGCTCCAGTTAGAAACAACCAAATAATTTTGCTTTTGTGAGGTAGTCCAGAATTTTGCAGAATGTCCAGAATTTTTGCCTCATAAGTTTAGTCCACTTACAATCTGTGGCTTTCTGGCAAACCATTCAGGACAAAGGTCATTAAATAATGACATGCATTTGAGTTTCAAACTTCATCTCCTTCAGAAAATGCATGCTAATGCAAAACCTGCTATTCTAGAAACTCTCGATTTCTAAGAACACTATTTAAAATCTGTCCATGATTTGGGGTGTTTGACTCCCCCCCCCCCCAATTATTTTTGGTGTTGTTCAGTTTTCTTGCACTAAGACACTGAGAGGTAACATGCTTGGGCTGTATGCCAGTAACAAAGTACTCCAGCTGAAATATTTTGCAGAATGAAGAATTACTCCAAGCAGTACTATTTAGTGTTGTACAATATATTTACCTACTCAGACTGTAACGTGGCTTACCGTTATTTTAATGTTACCAGCTCAAAATGTCTTATTGATTCTAGAACAGCAGCACCCTGTACTTACCTGACAGCAGCAACATAGACTCCTACATTCAGGTTAACAGTAGTCTGAATTTGTAGTTACCAGCATGACAGCTGAACCGAAACAGTTAATACTGCTTTAACATACGGACATAAGAGGTGAGCTTTTATGTTAGGATACAGCTGTTAAATAGAACTTCTATGCTGACACATTTATAGAGAGGGAAACGCAGAATTCTGACAGATAATGTTTCATGAGACTAGGAGATGAAAGTTGATTTACTGTCTGTTTTGTCATGTGGATGTTAGTCTACTCAACCGTAATTATATTTCTCATCAAGATCACAATACTTTAGGCTATCAGATTTATTCATATAAAGTATATTATTATACAGCACTTTAAACTTCAAAATTGTACCAGTCTGTGTAAAATCTCACTTTTTATGTAATTCTGTTTTAATTTCCATTTTTTATTACTTAGGACTTCTGCAAGTAAAGACCTTTGATATATATGTGGGCTCATTTTAATCAGTTCTGACACAATTCTCCTTATTTGGCCTCTTTTGTCTTTTGGATAGTTATAATGACATATAGAGAGCAAAGGGATGCTATTTGTATCACCAGTAATATTTTAACAACGTTGATGAATAAACAAAACCCACCTTTTGTTGCTTGCAGTAAAAACTGACCTGATTAAAATATCAAACTTCTCAATCATCAAAGATGTTAGTAGTCAAGTGCTATTGTCAGAAATATGACTGCTAGAATGACCAAATGGTCTACCATTATAATAATGCTAAGGGGGGACAACCATGAAGACCAGAATATTCCAGTGGAATTATGTAAGCCATGCCAAGTAGGGGATAAGAACAATTATTTTGTTCAAAGTGTAATAGTAACATAGTAATATCTATGACCCAGATGACTTGTGTTTGATTTGTGTCCTAGGTGCTAAAGGAACCAAGTGTGTGTGTGTGTGTGGGGGGGGGGGTGAAATGGACTTGGCTGAGCAAGCAACACTAGCTTCCCATTCTGAGGGGAGGGAGGCATCCTGGCCTGTCCCATTAGAGATGCTTACTAACAGTTATGAAACTGCTTGTGGAAGAAGACAGAGTACAGTTGCTCTGTTAACTAGTACATACACACACCACTGAGCTGGAGATGATGTGAGTGAGAACATGAACATCATTCCCTACTTAGACATTGTGAGTCACCTGGTCAACTATGGGGGGTGACTTAGTAGGAGTGGGACTGGGACATCCTTAAAATGGGTACAATGGTGTGGTCTCTGATTCCTGACTTCCCTTCAAGGGCATTAATGAGCCAGCCAGGCCTCCATACAGGAACAAATGTGCATGGAATCCTTTTACCCAGTTAAAGGATGCCTGTTTCTTTCCCCGAAGAATGAATGAGATGAGGGTGCGAAAGCAGGACAGACATTATGCAATGTCTCAGAGAGGGTATAAAATGTTATAAATGTACTGAACCTTCAAATAAGTGATAAGAGGAATTTACAATTTTGCCTTCATTAATGATTATTTATTGGTCTATCTATCCATAATACCTTTTATCCACAATTTATGCACATTGGATCAGAGTGTCTCATCAACAGTAACCATAATCTAGAGCCAATACTTATGCTGTCTTGTGGTATTTTATTTTCCATTTGATAAATGGAGTAGGAAATAGACCGGTGTAAAGACCTTTTTCAGCCATAGCCCAAGCCAAAAGGCATTATAGATGCAATTCATTGTAAAATAAAAACAAAGTACAATTATATGCATTTCTAATGTAAATGCAGGACAATCAGTTATGCACATTGTATCCAATGCAAACAATAAAATAAAATAAAAAAAAATAATTAAAGTAATCATGAACACAAGGGATCACACAATATACAGAAAATCATGGTACCATCAGACAGGTATTTTACACTGTGCACAAATATTTTCAATGGTCAAGTGCTATGCATTTTCTTGGAGCACTTAAAGTGTAGCTGAGAAACTTCTAATGGAGAGATATTGTTTAGGTAGCCAAAGTGAGAAAGACGGTTATGATTATATGGTTAAGCAAAGCATTTCCTTTAGTTTGTAGTGAATCAAATAGTCTACGTTTTTAGTCAGGGCCTAAAGGATGCTTTATTAGGGCAGCTTTATAGTTTAGAAGGTACTCTATTCCAGTCTACTCAGGAAAGTTTGTGGATGATGTTCTCAATGATGCATTAAGAAAAAGAAGAGTGTCACAGTGAGATGGTGGATAAGCTTTTTTTTTCCTTACAAAGATCTTTTCAAAGGTTTAATAGCAGAACATGCAAAAGAAAGAAACCTTAAAAATAAATAGTTGTATATAAAAGCACAGAATAGGAATGTGACCCTAAGGCTGATGGAAAGACTATTTGTAAGTAGGACTGTAGCAAGGTACTCTGGCCTCCTGTGCAGTTCCCTGATCTAGTGCCCACCTTCAACTCTAAGTAAAACATCTTCTTCATTAAATCAAAGCAAAGCAATTAGTATAAATGTAACAAGCGGCTTGCTATAAATATAACAAGTGGCTCACAAAAATTACAAATGTAACAAGTGGCTCACTACAGTTTAATACCGCACATGAAATACTGAAGCACTTCAGTCTCGGCTGCAAATGCAGTGTCAGCAATCATTTCTCAATGATGGAACTGTTCTACCATGTGAATGGTATTTACCATCCCCTAGAAACTTGCATCTGGTGCATATGTCCCCTTCACCCATCCATAGCTATCCCTCTGTTGGTAGATATTAGGTAGTTGACGGGAGTTCTTATGGCAGGCAGAGTTAGAAAAAGGTACGTTTTGTTTACAATTTTTCTGCACTTTCTTTGTGGCTGAATGAGTTGCTCAGTATAGTTAGCAAAACTGAATATTCTAACTTTTGGTATTACTATATTCTTGGCTATACAGTATTACATCTCTGAGGAGAGAATATTTGATATCCAATAGGATAATTTTAGTTGGTATAAAATATAGCTGGTGAGTTAATAACTGCATTTCTTCTGGGGGATATGATATGTGTCAATTATAAACCAAGTTCACAAGACAGTTGTAGACTGCAGTTGCAGTCATCCTACAACTCCTCACACAGTTGCATAAAGTTAAGGATCTGGTCCATTTTTCTCAAAAACATTTTCATTTTGTTTTCATTATAAACATACGCAAATGTACATATAGCAAATACAATAAAACAATAACAAAACTATTTACAATATTTACATTCATCCATGATAAACAATCAGTTTATCCATGAGAAGTTATCAGTATTTCCTCTACAGGTTTTCCAATTTTTTACATGCTATTTTTTTATGAGTAATGTTATGAGTTCTATTACAAATGGTTTGCAGTTCTTCTTTACAAATGACTTTTGCTAAATTAATAAAATCTTTAAACATCAAATCTTGTTTAATTTTCCAATTCAAAGTAATAACTTTTCCGGCATTTGCAAGAATTGACCAGAGTAACTGAATCTGAGATTTAGGTATTACATTAGGTATAGGAACATTGAATAGGATTAGTGAGATACAAATATGACAGTTATCAGACCATAAAGCATTTACAAAATATCTGAAGTCTTTCCAGTATTGAACAACTTTTCTACATTCAATGAACATGTGAACCCAGTTGGCCTCTAGTAATTCATCACATTTCCAAATTTACTTTTACTGTTTTTGAGTATAAGATTTATTTTATGTGGAGTATAGAAACTCCTGTTCATAAATGTTGTATACAATCTCCAATATAATGAAGAAGAGGTACCATACATAGAATTCAATAAAAATGTTTTTGATTTATCAGATATTTGTTCTCCATTAATCTTTACATAGTAATTCCAAAAATCTGAGTCAGACTTTAAAGTGTTTTCTCTTAGTATCTTATAGTGAGATACTTAATTTTTGATTATCAGTCTTTTCAAGACACCCAATAAAATGCTGAACCAAACTAGGTATAGATTCAGTCTCTAGGTTGAGTGATACTGTCATTTTGTTTTCTATAAGCTACCATAATGAGTGTATAAACAACCACCTGTCTTGACTATTATCAAAACTACATAAAAGAGAGTTTAGTGGTTTAATACTCTTATTTTCAATAAACTGATTCCAGAATATCAAGTTATTTTCCTTTACTTTTTGCATTGCATTGATGTTGAAAGAATATAGACAATCAGGGGAGTATGCTATAGGGAAAATAAGAAATAGAAATTGTTTAATGTTGTAATTGCAATCAATTATATTTTTAAAGTTATTAAATATTTGTTTAATGCCATAAGAAAAATGATCAAACTTCTTATTAAATAAAGAAAATTCATGTAAAAGCCAATGAACTCTACTTATTCCATATTGCTCCTTAAATTGACTTTCTACAGTTCTGATATCAGTTATATGAATCTCATGCATTATTTTCCAGCCAGATATATAGGAAGGTGTGATTCAATGTAATATTACATTAATTATAACTTATTTGGAATAAAGAACTAAGCTAAGGAATGCTATCCCATTACTACTCCAAGCTCTAATGTGCCATTTATATGCAATCTTGGTTTTAAGGGGAACCATACCAATTTAAGTAGTATGGAATCTAAATTTTTAAATAGGTTTTTGGGAGGGGGTAGTATCAATGATTGTATATAAAACAACATTTTAGGTAAAATTATCATTTTAATTAAAGAGAGCCTATCATCCATTGTGAAGAACATTGTAGTCCATATTTTGATTAGTTCACTAATAGTGGTTATTAAATTATTGTAGTTTAGTTTAATAGACTCTTTCCATGTACTCTTTATATTGACACCCAACTATTCTAATACAGCATTCTCTCAATTAAACAGGATATTCTTCTTTGTTTTTTTTGTTGATCTTTTGGTTAATTAGTAATGTTTTGGGTTTATTATGATTACATTTAAGCTCTGATTTTTTTTTTCAAACTTGCTTAAAGTATTTATAACATCATGCAAAGAACCATCAATATCGCCCAACGTTAACAACATATCATCGGCAAATAATTTTATCTTAGGACAATAGTCATTAATTTGAAAGCCTTTTATATTTTGCTTGTTTCTGATATATGTAGCAAAAGGTTCCATTGAAGTGCAAACAATAATGGTGACAAACGACAACCTTGCCTAGTTCCCTTGAGGATTTCTAGTGATGAGGATAGACATGATCCAATTTTCACATAAGCTTGTGCCCACTATAAATTTTCATTAATAAGTTGGCAAAATCTTTCAGAACCAATCAGAATTATTTGTAGATAAGACCAACTAATCAAATCAAAAGCCTTTTCTATGTCTAGGCTGATAATAGTTGTTTTTTGTATTTGTGTGATATGTCTATTAATGATAGTAATTTAATAATGTTATCTTGCACTTTTCTATGAAGAATGAACCCTGTCTAATCATTATATATTAGATTAGATAATATTTTCTTTATCCTATTAGCTAATATTGTCATGAAAATTTTATAATAAGTGTTTAGTAACAAGATTGGCCTATAAGAATCACAAGATTTGGGGTCCTTACCTTGTTTTAGTATGGGGGAGATAATTGAGTATTTCCACAATGGGGGTGTTATACATTTTTGCTTAACCATAGTAAAGGCAATCATCATTTTTTTATTATATATTCAGATAAAATCTTATATAGTTCAGGAATTATTCCATCCAGTCCTGGAGCTTTATTATCTTTAAAATGTTCTATTTGTTCTTTCACTTCTGTTAGTGTTATTTGTTTATATAATATGTTATTTTGTTGCATTGACACCTTAGTAGTTATATTTTCTTGAATAAAAATATTTATTAAATTATCTGTCTCCAAAAGTGGTGTGCTATTATGTATATCTCTATAGTAGTTTTTGAACACTTCTAATATGCCCATTAAGTTAAATGTACTCTTAACTGAATCATCACTTTTATATTTAATCTCATTAATAAGATTTTGATTGTTTATTTTTTTGGATCTTACTGCTATTTTATGCAGATATTTGGGATTTATAGCATAAGATTGTAATTTAAAATTTTCCAGTTTTATGGCTACTTATGATTCAGAACTTCTAAGTATTTTTGATTTAACTTAGTAATTTTATTATGTGCTACTTGGCTATTTGGTTTTGCATCCATTTTTATCTTGTCTATGTTTTTTTGTAAGTCTAAAAGTTCTTTATTATACTCTCTCCTTTTTTAAGGTACCAAGATTTTATTGTACCATATATATATATATATATATATATATATATATATATATAAACTTTAAAGGTGTCCCATAGTATAGTATCAGTCACTTCACAATTATCATTTGTTTCCATAAACATGTCTATTTCTTTCATTATCCATTCCCTAAAGTCTTTTAACTTAGTTATATAAGCAGGAATTCTCTGCAGAAATCTTACATCATCTGTATGCCAAGTTAATGTAAAGTTTACAGTATTATGGTCCAAAAGTGGACATGTCATTATAGATACATCACAGATTTTAGAGTATTATTTGATACAAAGACCTTATCGATGTTTGTTTGTGTACCAAACCGATGTGAATAGTGAGTATAAAATAAGGAATAATGTTCTCTTAGACCATGTATATCTTTAAGGTTCATCTGGTTTGTAAAGTCGTTTAACTTCTTGGCTTGAGATGTTAGTTTTATTTTACTATTTTTATAAGTATCATTGCTTGATAATAGGCAGTTAAAATCACTTGTTGCTATAATTTTCCATTTTGCATTTAAAGTAATCAGGTCCAGATATCTGTCAACATATTTAGTACTCAGTCCTGGTATCCAGTATGTATTAATCAAAGTATAATACATCCTATGATTTCCAAAATAACCATGCTTAGCATCCCATCTTTATCTGAACTTATATCTATAATTCTTGGCATAGTATAAGTATTTTTCCATAGAATAAGAGTGCCCCTTCTCTTGGTCTTAAAACATGAATCAGCCAGCATAGTATAGACACTGAATGAGTATTTTTGTAGATCTTTTTTTAATACATGGGTTTCCTATAAAAAGATGATCTGGGCTTTATGCATTTTGATATATTTAAGCAAACCAGCTCTTTTGACATTATTATTCGAACCATTAATATTTAATGATAAACATGTATAAGCCATTGACTATAATGTTTATGTTATTACTAACTGAAAGACCTTTCTTCTGTGTTGACTTGAAATCTACTGAAAATGTACTTATCATGAATGCATAATGTGTATAAAGCACTACTTTCAAAAACCCAAAACTATTTACAAACACATACATGAAACATAACATTTCTGGTTTAGTTAAAAACTTAACTAAACCATCCATCAACCACCTCTCCAATACCAAAAGACACAAATTATCCATCTCTGCTTAGAATGTAGTATAAAAAACAAAAAAGAAAAGCATTATGAAAGCAACTAAGGAAATATGAATCCATGAAATAAACATTAAAATGAGAGTGTCCAGTATATCTGAAGCTATATGAATATGCCACATATGATAATAGCAACTCTAATACATATATATGCCAGAAATATACATCATATTAAAGTATGTATAATCATTAAAAGCTGACGTTAAGAATATTGCCAATATTTCTAGACTTTTCAAGAAACATCAGATGATTTAACCATTTTTTCAGTCATCTATCTAACACTTTCCTTGTAAGGATCTGTTGAATATATATATATATATATATATATATATATATATATATATATATATATATATATATATATATATATATATATATAAACATTTATTACAACATAACTATTATATTTTGCAATTATACACATATTACTCTCATAAGTATTAACAATATCTATGTTGACATCTTTCATCAGGAAGGAGAGAGACAGAGAGAGGAAAAAAGGGGGGCCTTACAACCCTCTATTTAGTTACTAAAAGTTTAGTTATGTAGCATATGTCTAATGTTAGTATACCTAATGAGTTTTCTAATGCAGCTCCTAGTTCACTTGATGTCATTTAGTTACTAATAGTGTCATTGAATCAGCAGAATGTATGCATCTATAAGAGAACATAGGTATTTTTAAAGGTGTTAAACACTTTTATCAGAACTAATTATTTACCATTTATTAAGTGAAGGATAACAGAATTTCAAGAGAAAAGAATTCTAAGTACAATTATTTAATAAGTTCAAAAGGTCAAATGATGTAATCATGGTTGTTTCCTCAAGCTGCAGCTTCATAAACTTGTTAAAAAGTATCTAAGTATGCTCATGCACAACAGAAGTTGTCTCTAGTGAAGAAAAAAGCATTTTCAGTGGGAAATTCAGATTTTGTAGCGTTTAGAGTTTACAGAAAGCAAAAAAAAAACCCACTCAAGCTGCCTTGTCAGTGCATGTCATGAATCTCCACAATGAGAACATTCATACAGACCACCAGTGTCCTCATAAAGCATCAATATCATGAAAAAAATTAACCCTTTCATATAAAAACAGCTATTTAGAAGTAACAACAGTTGCAGCAAATCAGAAATCATATTATAACATTTAAATCATTTACCCACCAGTTAACCAAACCAGAAAGAGAGAAAAAAAGGAATCTAGTACATATATATATATATATATATATATATATATATATATATATATATATATGGGTCCGCTTCAAAATACTGACTTTCAAAATACCTAAACTCAAAATGCTGAAACCAAAATCTTAAAAGCTCAAAATACTGAAAACTCAAAATACTGAAACTCAAAATATCGAAAAAAACACAGTACAGCAACACAAATATATTGCAGCAGAACTCCATACAGAAACATATTATTCTTCTGTAAGGATAGGCAGAGTGGAAAGACCCCCCCCTGCACCCCCCATGTGGGGGGCTGCACCCCTACACCCTCTGCTACTTAAATATATCAACTCTGAGACTGCAATTCACTACATTAAAGTGCAATCCTAGAGTTGATATATTTAAGTACCAGGGGGTCTGGGGGGTGCAGCCCCCCACAGGGAGGTGCAGGGGGGCTTTCCCCCCTGATCATACTTGGAGAAGAGTAACATGGTTTTTGTTTTATTTGTTTCAGTATGCACTTGAGCTGGAATATAATAAGTGTTGGTATCCTGTGTGTTTTCAGTATTTTGAGTTTTCAGTTTTTTGAGCTTTAGAGATTTTGTTCTCAGTATTTTGAGTTTAGGTATTTTGAAGAGGACCCATATATATCTATATCCATATATATATAATATATATATATATATATATATATATATATATATATATATATATATATATATATATATATATATATATATATATATATATATATATATATATATATATATAAAACATATATTTTGCTATTTATAAAACACCATTAATGTACTGTATTAATGCTTATATGTATCTAAACAAAGAGTATAAAACATCTAGTTTGAAACACTAATCAGAAACACCTTGTTACCCCGCCATTGACCCACCAGAAAAAAAATGCACTTTGATATTAAGTCAAATTATACTACTGAAGAATTAGAAGGCATACATCATTTGTAGTTATTTAAAAGGGAAAAGTATGAGAAATACTTATAATGGGGAAAAGAGAGAAAAGGAACATTAGTAACAAAAAAGAATAGGAAGAAAGAAGAGAGAGAGAAAGAGAGAGAATATTATTTAAACACTCAATACTATATGCAATTAGAAGAAGTAGATATAGAAAGGAAAAGAAAAAGTTAATAATAAAGACAATTCACATTACCTTACAGCATAGATAATCCAGAATCAAATGCATTATGATTCATAAAACAAAGCATTTAAAATTAGAAGGAATTTATTAATTTGTCCTTTAGTTGCTTTGTTTTGTTTGCTCCTTCCTTCACAGACCATCCATTTTTTTGTCGCCTGTCTCTTCAAACTCTGGGATGACCATTCCATTTCTTTCATGTCTGACAGTATTTTCGTCTTTTGGATAAATTCTACTGCTTCTTGTAGGAATCAAAGATCTTCACTCCTTCTGGAAAGGTGATTTTTATTCTTGCAGGAAAAAGAATTTGAGCTTTAATATTGGCTTTTTTGAAGAACTTAATTAGAAGAGCACATTCCTTTCTTCTGGAAGCTTCTCATTAGCACTCTTCAAGAAAAATCTTGATGATTGGATGGAAAATAGGAAATTCACCCTGGGGATCACCTCTGTGGCTCTGCTCGACAGTGGCACAGGAAAATAATTTTCTTGGGTGGCAAAAGCCAGGGTACCTTTTTGGCTGGGCTTGTATAGGCCCCAGGGCTGATAGTCTAGTACCTACCTATGAACCTATGACTGTAGAGGTGAAGTAATTTCCAAAACAAATAACTTTTTCACCTATTTTGATAGGGGAATTAGTCCAAGCTGATTTCAGCACTAAGTCCTTGTCTTGCTAGGAAAGAAATCTAATTATTATAGACCTGGGGCTAGATGACAGATGAAGCTGGATTTGCCAGGGACCGATGAGCCCTCTCAATTCCAAAAGAGAGGAATTCAGGTATGTTTAGTGCTGATGAAAACCACTTATTGAGGAATTGAATCATGTTAGAACCCTCCTCTTTCTCAGGAATTCCATATATTCTTAAGGTATTCCTCCTTGATCTACTTTCAAGGTCTTCCAATTTCTCAATCAGCCTGGTGTTTTGTTTCAGAAGAAATTTATTGTGATGTTCATTTTCTGTCACTCTAGTATCTAGGTCAGTTTCTGTTTCCTCTAAGGCAAGAATCCGTTCAGACTGTTTATTTTTTTTTTTACTTTTCCATTTAGAAGTTCTAGTTGTTTACTGCATTCTTGTTTGATAATATCCATTTTGTTTTAAAATTTGTCCATTTTTAGTGACAGTTTTTGGATGTTTGTTATTATAAGATGTAGTTCTTTCTTCATTGCACTCTCCTGGTGTGGGTTCTTTGAGTTGCTCATGTTAAGATCTCCAGTAGAAAACTTCTTGGCAGGAATAATTAAGAAATTCTCTTGACTGCATATTAATTTTTAGAAAATAATAAAGAGTCTATGTTAATCTAACTTTTAGTATACTTTTAGTTAGATTTTTCTAAAAATTAAAGTATATTTCTGTCAAGATATTAAAATCTAAGCAGAGCTATGGATTTCTGCTGCTATCAGGCTGGCATCTTGGCCATGCCTGGTTCATTTCTCTATGGCCTGAACATATTATACATTCCTTCCAAATATGAGGTTGGTCTGCTTCCTCCCCAGCTTGTTTTCTTTCCTATTTACTTAATATCCATCAATCAATTTTCTAAATCACTTGTTATGGTGAGACACACAATGACAGCAAACTGATCAGGGCAAATCAGACTTCACTATCTCCATCAAGTCTCCAGATCATCCTGTGAGAGTACTGGGCATTCTCAGTTTGCCTGAGAGATATAATTTTTCCAGGCAGTTGTGGATGTACCTTGGGACCTCTGCAAGTGAGCCATGTCTTGTACACCTCTCACCAGAACCATGCAAGAAACATCCTCACTTGGTCCATAAACTATCTCAACCTTGGAGAACCATCTATAATTCATCCTCCTCCTGCACAGCTGTGCTACTCAGTCTATGTGGAGAGCTGAGCCCAGTAACCCTGCAAAGGAGCATTTCCACCAGTTGTACAAGCAGGTAGGCAAGCTCAATACCAGAGATGAGGATGATGCCCCAGATTATCTGGTAATGTGACAGTTCATACTTCACCACTACAGTCCTATACAACACCTTTATGACTTCTATATGTACAACCATCAGTTAGTAAATCTGCAATGCTCTACTCTCACTCATGAAAAAGGCTCAACATTCTTAAATTTCTCCCTTCGGCAAAGCTGCTACACTCACACTTGCAAAATGCAATCCATTTTTTTCTGGGTGAGAACTATGACCTTTGACTTATAGGTATTGATTTTTATTTTAGGAGCTTACATTTAGCCAATATCATTCCAGTGCATGTAAGAGATCACAGCCACTTGATGTCAAGAAGACAGCACTTCCTGTAAGGAACAGAGATGTAAACCTTACACACCTAGACTGGATAGTCTCCAAGCCTTGACTATATCATAGAATCGTGTCTATTAAATTCTAAGAGAAGTGAAAGAAGATACTCTCTTTGAGAAGTTCTATGCCTGCATCAAATGTTTTTAACGTAAAATCACAAATGTGGAGACAACTGCTGTTCTATAAATACAGGGTGGGATGGCATGCAGCAACAGCAACTGGAACATGCATTGTTTAGGACCTCTAGCAAGACATTCAAGGTATGTGGTCAGATGCTTTCTTCATATCTACTAAACACACATACGGTACTGGTGATCTTCCATAACCCCTCCAATATCTATCTTATGGACAAAAGGTCAATCTCAAATGTCCCTTCTAAATCAAAGGTTCAGCAACCAAATGAAATATTATTTCCTGCTCCCACCTAGTCTTTCCCTGGGGATGATGAAGTACGCAATTCCTCTTTATCAATGATACAACCCATATGTTCCCTTTTAAACATGAAATTTTAATGCTATTTGACATATCTCTCAATTTTTCAGTGAAATAATTATTGACAAAGGGCCAAAACCAGGGACAGAATTAAAATATCACTCATAAATGTAGAAACTCAAATGCCTGTCATTAATTAGTGACTATTTCTTAATAATTTGCCAGAAAAAAAAATTATGAGGCGCAAACTAAAAATTAAGAAACAAACAAATGGACATTCTGCAAAAATCTGGAGAGTTGAGAGATATATTACCTAGCTCCTTTATCACTTCTGGATAGATCTCATCAGGCCTACTACCTTATCATTGTGGAATTGTTTACTACCCAGAGAGACTTCATCTGCAAACATGGAATCAGTCCCATGATTTGCAACTAGCACTGTCTTATCACTGGATTGAATTTCTTCTTGGTTCAGTAATTTAAAATCTTTTCACCTCCCAGTATGCCCTTGTAGTTCTTGTTTCTCTGCCTTTGCTGAAAACATCCTGGGTACTGCTGCCACACCCCCAAATCAGTAAATGGCTTATAAAATCATATTTGAGGACATCAAAAAGCCCTTCTTTATGGGTTTTTGGCAAAAACTATACATATTCATAGGTCCTGCTCTTTGGTGACTGTTACATCTGTCTTCTTGCCTTATTAGTACATATCATTCAAATAGGGAGACCCTCACTCACAGAGAGCACAGAATGTTTCATTCTTCAATCTGATTACTTCTGTCAGTGAAATGCAAAGTACCTCAGCATTATTGCTATGATAAGCATATCCAGTCTTTCATTCCCAGCTCATTGCCCACTGCCAGATTAGGACGTTGTTTTCCCACCATCCCCCAGTATGTGAAAAAAGCTATTCAGGAAGTGGGAATTTAAATCACACCTGGGTTCCTCAGCTCTGTCCATCTAATGACAAACCATCCAACCTAACTCACAGCCAAGTGGTGATCACCTGATAAGTTTTCATCTTCTGTTGACCCGAAACAGAATTAGTCTCATATTTGACAACATGAGTCTTTGGCTCAAGATACTTTGATACCAACTACTTTTATTAGTGACCTTGTATTGTAAGAGTTGTTGTTATAGGCAGCCCATAGCTAGCACAGAAATCCAATAATAATTTGGTCTGTACATTCATACCAAACAAGACATACTTCTGAGTTATGTCTGTCCACATATTTCCATCATCCATTAGATAATACTAGAACTCTCACAACAGAACTGTAGAATTACTAGGTAGTACTCCATCTGACACTGCTTCCACAACTTCCAAAATGGCTGGGAATTACAAACTTCCTCTAAAGCTAGCTATGAAAACAGAATTGCAGCAGATAGTAAAGACAACCACAAGGCCTTCTATAGTTATGTAAAGAATCTCCACGGCAATACCCAGATTTGCTCTGAGCTAATGTACAATGGTACCTCCTATACCGAGCCAACAGATATTGCCAGTATTCTGACCGAGAGATTCAGTACCAACTTTACCCCTCTCCCACCAAAGAACCAGTCAAAATACCAGTAGACTGCCAGGCACCCAGTATTACTGCTGCACAGATTAAAACAGTAATGACCAAGGCCAAGAATACAGCTTCTATGGGACCTGATAATATTCCTGGCTGTATTCTTCATGAACTACAGAGTGAACTGGCACCTCACCTGTGTGCCCTGTTCAATCACAGACTCACCTCAGGCCTTGTCCCTACCGAATGGTGCACTGCTACAGTCATCCCTCTCCACAAAGGAGGAGTGACTACAGACCCTGGGAACTATCGTCCCATTAGTCTGATGAGTCTGATATGCAAAGCTATGGAACGCATCATCATGGACCTAATTAACAGGGATATAGGGAATCTCCAAACTCTGGACCCCACACTGGTTTTGTGAAGTGTAGATCATGTCTGCTCAACTTGGTCAACTTCTTTGAGTCAGTCACCAGAGCTGTGGATGAAGGCAAGGTGGTTCATACAGCCTAACTTGATCTGGCCAAGGCCTTTGATACCATTCCCAACTAAGGAATCATAGAAAAACGCCCTAAGCTGGGCATCAACCCCTATATCACTAGGTGGGTTGAAAACAGGCTCACAGGTAGAACCCACAGTGTGAAAGTAGCTGACTCCAAGTCAGATTACTGACCAGCCATGAGTGGAGTCCCACAGGGTACAGTCCTGGGTCCTCTCCAGTTTGGTATCTACTTCTCTGAAGTCTAGGCTAACGTGAAGAGACTCTGGCTGACAAAGTTCGCAGATGATTGCAAGTTGAGAAGTGATGTTGACATCCTACAGAAAGGTCTCACTGAGCCCAACAACTGGTGTCAGAACCATGGCCTTAAGCTCAATGCCAAAAAATGTGTCATCATCCCATTTGGGAAAAACCTGGGTCCTATGAATTACCACATTGATGGTAGTCCACTGAACACAGAAGGCATTATAAGACATCTGGGAACACAGGGTGACAGCAACCTCTCTTTTGACTACCACAGTGCCACTGTGGTCATAAAGTCCTTCTATGTGGCACATCTCATTACTAAGGTTTTTCCATCATGGAAGAAAGAGGTTATTGTCTCCCTCTACTCTTCCCTCATTAGGCCAATAATTGAGTACAATGCCCCATTTGGCATGTACCTCACTAAACACCTGCAACAACTGGAGAGGCCGCAAAATTATCTCACAAAGAGAATCCTCAGCCTTAAACATTGTCCTATATAGACAGACTCAAACAACACCAACTATTCTCTGTCTCATATCACCTACTTAGAGGCGATCTCTGCTTGACTTACAAAGCTATGTCTGACCCAGTTCTCTTAGAAATGCTACATCTAAAGAAATTCCAATGCCTCTGCACCACATGCTCCAGAGACCTCAACCTCATTACCACAATCAACAGAACATTCCGGAGGGACAGGTTCATAACTCAGAGACTGCCCATGCTATGGAATAGACTTCCAGTACATGTCAAGCAGACCGCATCACTGGCTCTCTTCAAGAGAAATCTTGATGAGTGGATGTAAAATAGAAAATTCACCCCAGTGGCTTTATTCGACAGAGACACTGGGAACTAAGGTCAGGTGGCACGATGCCAGGGTAATCCTATGGGCTAGGCTTGTAAAGACTCCAGGGCCATTAGCCTAGTACACACCTATGAACTTCTCTAAGATATGCATGCCCTAACAGACAAGAGTCTTTTTTTTGCATTTTGAGCTGCACTAAGTGATCCCATATGCTGACACAAGCTAACTGCAAATCACCCAAGCTAGAGGACTCAGTATCCTTACACTCACCTTGGACCTCTCCTGATGGGAAACTGTAGAATAAGATAAAGTCACCTCAAACTGAGAAATCTGGCATCAGAACCAATGATGTCTGTGTGTGTGTATGTGTGTGTGTGTGTGTGTGTGTGTGTGTGTGTGTGTGTGTGTGTGTGTGTGTGTGTGTGTGTGTGTGTGTGTGTGTGCGTGTGTTTATACAGGTAAGGTTAAAGAGATAGTCACCCAAAAGAGGCACACTGGGCATAACCCTGGAGCCAGGGTAAGGGCTGTTTTTATTGACATGCGCTTATTTGCCATATAACCCAGATAGTTCAGACTGATTGTTCACCTGAAAAACTATGTGGAGCAATTATGTGCATTTTCCAACTACAGGGTGAAAGAAGGTCAGGTACAATGCCTATAAAGTGATAGGCAGGAATAGGACAGAACTTCTGAATATGTGGAGGACATGTCAAGAATTGGCCAACTGAAAGTATTTTTTAAACGTCCATCTAAAATGGAAGGAATGCAGATGACCATAATTAGATATGCTGACATGCTCATTTCAAAATAAGGTTCTTATCTAAAAGTAAGTCTGTATCTGTTTTGAAGAAAACCATAAATTATAAAGATATATAAAAAGTACACATCAGTATCATACCTCTTATCCTCTTAATGCAAGAAATCTGGACAAAGCCTAAAATAATGGGGGGGGGTGGCAAAGGCCTAAAAATAGGGACATATTTTAAATATTGCTCTTATAAATTTAGAAAGTTGCTAGCCTTACAGGATTTGTGTTAGCATACATTTCCTGAAAGATATTAAGTCTGAAACTCAAAAGTATGTCATTATTTAGTGACTTCAATCCATAATGACTTGTCAGCAAACCACAAATTTTATGAGGAACAGATTAAAAATATGAGGCAAAAATATATAACCAATGTCTTTACTTAGGTCAGCAGGGGTGAAACAAGAAATAAAAAAAATAAATAACGACCAACAGTTCTCTGTATTTTTCTAACAGGAGAACACCTGTCAAATGACACAGACCTCAAATCCTCAGATGTTGTCTGACATGAAGTTACTGCATAGCTGCACAGTCATTCCCACAGTGTCTTACTGATGGGAAACATGAGAGGGACAACACAAGCTTGCAGCAGAAGAATTCAAATATATTGCAGGAGTAAAAGTGAAGGTATCAGTCTACAACAGAGAAAGAAACAAAAAGGGTTATGAGAAAAAAACAGAAAAAAGTATGATTTTTTTGTCCTATAATTGCTATTATTATTCTTATGTCAGCAAAAGAAAATCAAAGTGAAGGCAATGACAATCTTTTTCCAGTTAGGAGTTGCCACAGTAGATCATGGAGTTTTACACAGTGTTGAGTTGCCAGCCTGGCACCCAACATTCCACAGAAGGAACACACATGCACACACTCATGCCTAGGGCCAATTTAAAGTGTCCAATCCACCTACAGCATGTCTTTTGGGATGTGGGAGGAAACTGGAACACCTGGAGGAAACCCATATGACGAACATGCAGACTCTGCACAGAAGGCACCTCAGCCAAGGATCAAACCAGAGAACCTTTTGCTGTGAGGCGTCAATGCTAACCACTGCACCACCATGGTCACCGTTGAAGGCAGTGACAATAAACATGGAAAATAATGGTTCTACAGATTAATTAGTGCTATCACTTCTGGATTGGTACAGACCATAAAAGAAAATCATGCAGTTTAATCTTATAACAAAATATTCAGATTAATGCCTTTTTAAATTTCAAAATATTACACCATAATAAGTTTTAAGGCAACAAAAAATGTTGGGGTGACTCGTGGACAAAACTGGATCTTCAGAAAAATTGTCTAACTGCAATGCTTCAGGTCTCTTCCTGTCTTCGCAGGAGCCATATGCAGTAGATACAGCACTTCCCTCCAAACCTACAGTTGTCTAATAGACTAAAGCATTAGCATTTCTAGAATGGAATGTGAATGTGCATATGCTAGACCTTTTATCACTCTGCTCAGCTGAAACCCACATGATCATGCAATACTTCCTTAACTGTGGGATGCGGAACTGAATTTTGTCACCTCATCAGAATGCTTTGTACTGGTTTTACGAAATCTTGCATAGAACTTTAATGGCTATAAAACATCAGCACTTTTCTGCATAATGTAGTTTTAACAGCAAACATGAAATAAACCTACAAAGATTGAAGAAAAGAATGTCATTCTGCTGTGAATCTCTGTTACCTAGCCTACAGTAATGCCATTCTACTTGCTAATTGCCACCTTCTTCCCTTGTCCTTTCAATTACATATATTTCTTGTTAGTCTAACAAGCAGCTGCAGGAAGTTAAAAGGTTTCATTTTCATACCACACCTGCCACAAACATCACAAGCTGGAAATAAATAGGCAGCCATTTTGCTATGTGTAAGTTCAAACGAGGTTTAAAGCTGAAACTAGTGAATGCTCTACCTCTATATTAAGCATGTCATAATCATTGTTCGCTCATAGCAGTGAAACAGACACCAGTTATCAGGAGTGAGCGCTACTGCAGTAGATGCCTGTAAATAAATACATAAATATATAACATACAAAAATAAAACATACATCAGTGGTGACCGCTACAGCAGTAGATGCCTAGTCAGTGTGCCGGGCAGGGATACTGGCCTAAACCTAGATAATTCTAATGTTAACACTAGTTCATAAGCTCAAATAAATGTAAATTTATAACAGAAAAGAAGCATAAAACATAGGCAGGAATAACAAGGGCAGCAAATGATAACAAACCTATTCCTTTGGTGCAAATTATAATAAATCACACTGCATGGCCATGCAACTATCATGGTTATCTGTGCTGCAAAAGTAATATCATGTAACAAAATATGAGAGTTACTTTATATTAAGATAAACTGGGTAGGAATGAAGGAAGGAAGGAAGGAAGGAAGGCAGGGTGGGTGACAGCTTATGGAGAACAAATGAGTAAAATATAAACCTGACAGCATGTTATTCAGGAAAAACTTGCCCAGTGTGTGCATGAAACACACAGTGTATGGGATTCAGAAAGATTTATATTAGTTCATAGTGTGACAAGTAAATTACATTATAATGATGATACACAGGAGGAGTTCAGAGAATGTAGCTTTTTTGCTCCATTCTGTTATCAGCTTTCTGTTCCTACTTGGAGTGGAATGGGGCTTTCTGATTAAGCCTTGCCTTCACACTGAAGACACTGACTGGTGCCCATGGGGGTAGCATGCACTAGACTTTGTGATCCATGTCCACATCTCTGCATGAGATGAGATCAATTAGCCTTGACCCTCTTATAGACAAGCATAGCCATGTGATTCATGCTCTAAACCAGGCATTTTCTAGGGGATATGTACTCAGAGCATATGCTCACTGCTGCTGGTGAAGAAAGGCAATCTGTTTAAACCTTTTCATGCCCCTTCTACTGCATATCCATCTCCAACAGTAGTCTAAGTCACTAGTTGAACTTGGGTCACCTGGGTCATAGTAAGGGCTTTATCATATATCATAGCTCATGAGTATTACTAAGTAATGACCATACTATGAAGAACAAATGTAGACAAACCTTGGAAAACTGAAAAAATAGAGTGCGAACAAGCCCAATAAGCCAAAGCCTTAACGCAGTTTAATATTCAACTTTAAAAAGACAGCGTTTTCGCTACTAAAACCATGTAGCTTCATCAGAGGCAAACAAACACAGGAAAAGGCGCCAAACCAAATTTATAATACCGGCTGCCTAATTAAAATCAGCTGAAACATGTAACATCATTTCATAGTGTATCTGAAATGTCAACAAATGTTTTTGACTAAAGCACAATGTGTCAGTGAGTGTAACATAATCAAACAAGTTTAAAGAACATTTTACACATACACACCTTAATAAAAAATGAATTGATACACAATAAGAATATAATAAAAAATATACATATTATAAAAATTCTTAAACAATAGTTATATTTTATATAAAAAATCTATTAAAGAATTTAACTGAAATTCATAAAGAATGTTTTAATTCATTACCCAAAGGTTTGGATATATATGTAGGTAAACCCAATAATGTATGTCAATAAAAAACATACTATATGTCACAGATAAATTCTAACTTGGACTGTGCATTAAGTATGGGACCAGGAAAAAGGTACCAGTATAATGGGTCTAAGAAAAGAATTAGGGGATAATGTTAAACAAAACTATAGAAAACATAACTAATCAGCGGAGGTAAGATCTATATTTCAATACTGGCGAAATATTGCAGCTCTCATTTAAGCCAGGTATATTGAATGCATCTAATTTGAGCTGCCATTGCAGTTCTAACATTTCTAAAAGTAAAGAAGTAGGACCTCCCCTGATGGTTTTGTATTTACAATCAATCCCCATGAACACAAAGCTATGTCCTAAATTGGAAGAAACATGCTTCGCAAGGGCGTTTTCACAATTATTATTCCTTATTGCATATATATGTTGATATATGCGCTCCCTGAGCTTTCTGTCCGTCTTTCCAACATAGAAAGACGGACAGCAGACACAGAGAGCGACATATATGACAGATTTTGTGTTACAGTCAATTCTACTGTTTATCCAATATTTGTTGTTTCTAATAACAAATGAGCTCCCTGTACGCAAGACATGACACCAGTTGCATGTCCCACAAGTGAAACATCCTTTTGTTTTTTGAAAAGAATTAGCTACACTTGATGTTTGCAGTAGTTCCTTAATATTTTGCCCTCTTCTAAATGTAATCTTTGGTTTATCACCTAGTTTTTCAACCAAAAATGAATTATTGGTGATAAAATACCAATTTTTATAGATGATATCTGATATTTCTTTGGAACTTAATGAAAAGACTGTAGAAAAGGACAAAGAAAAATCCCTTCTAGGTTCCTCCAAAATTGTGACAGATGTAATGTCTAAATTTACCCCTTCTGTTAATGCATCTTGCTGAGTAACTATAACAGGCCCTTTATCAGAAATAAGGGGAGAAAAAGTGCCATTCATTCTTTTGTTGGTAACTTCCAAAATCGCTTCGTCAATAGTTGAAAGAGGGTAACCCCTATCTAAGAAGAATTTTTTAAGTAACAAACATTCTTCCTCAAACTCTTTAAATTCACTACAGATCCTAACTGCTCTTATTAATTGCCCTTTAACAATAGCTTTTTTCAATTTGTATGGGTGAGCACTTGTGTAGTGAAGGAATGAGTTAATGTAAGTTTCCTTACGAAAAATGGATGAAGTGAACTTATTATTCATTATGTCCTTCTTTAACTTGACATCTAAGTAGTCTATCTCATAGTTATCAAATTTGGAAGTAAACCTTAGAAATGTTGTAGTACTATTAAAATATTCCACCAAAAGACGTGCCTCTTCTTCATTACCCTTAAACAGGATAAAAATGTCGTCAAGGTATCTTGTGTAAAAACTTATCTTGTTTTTACATAATGGATTATTTAGAACAAAATTCCTCTCCCAGTGTGCCATAAACAAGTTGGCAACAATGGCACCACAAGGGGACCCCATGGCAACGCCTTGTTTCTGGATAAAGAAATCTTTACCAAATACAAAGAAGTTAGATGTTAACACTATATCCAGTAGTTCTGTGATGTTATTAATAACTTCCCTTGGTGTTTTAAATTCTGACAGTAATAACTCCAGCCACTCTATAGCCTCCAAATGGGGTATAGAAGTGTATAAGTCTGACATATAGTGTGACAAGTAAATTACATTATAATGATGATACACAGGAGGAGTTCAGAGAATGTAGCTTTTTTGCTCCATTCTGTTATCAGCTTTCTGTTCCTACTTGGAGTGGAATGGGGCTTTCTGATTAAGCCTTGCCTTCACACTGAAGACACTGACTGGTGCCCATGGGGGTAGCATGCACTAGACTTTGTGATCCATGTCCACATCTCTGCATGAGATGAGATCAATTAGCCTTGACCCTCTTACAGACAAGCATAGCCATGTGATTCATGCTCTAAACCAGGCATTTTCTAGGGGATATGTACTCAGAGCATATGCTCACTGCTGCTGGTGAAGAAAGGCAATCTGTTTAAACCTTTTCATGCCCCTTCTACTGCATATCCATCTCCAACAGTAGTCTAAGTCACTAGTTGAACTTGGGTCACCTGGGTCATAGTAAGGGCTTTATCATATATCATAGCTCATGAGTATTACTAAGTAATGACCAAGGAGGCCTTTTTAAGCCTAGCCATGCTTCTCAAATGTGAGAATCAAACCCTATAATTTGTATTTGTAATGTAAACATCTTAACCACTATGCCAATACCCCAACCCCTACACAGAAGCAGAGGTTGTTATGAAGGATTCAAAGACAAAGTCCTTACACAAGCACAGTATCAGACATACATATAAGTATTTGGGGAGATGCTATTTCAAAATTGGTGCTGTAAATAGTGATGCAGGCAAAACAGGAGAAAAGGAAGAATGGGCTAAGTGAAAAAAAAACTAAGGTTTTAAAAATAGCAATCATATGCCTTCATATGTATTGGAAGAGTTAATGTTAAGGCTGCAGATGAAACTAATTACAAACCATGAGGATGAAGGGCAATAGCAGGCAGAATACACAAGCCTGAAACAGTTAACAGATCCTGACTAATATCAGTTATCCCCCCAGTGTTTGACTGGTGGACTCCTAGACAAGGCAATGCATATTTACTATTTTCCCTCCCTTGGAACAGGCAAGCAGAGCACAGTTAGGGAGCATAACCCTTTGTGTACCACCTTGGCTAGTCAGAGACTAAAATGAGCAAATGAATGAATACATGAATGACTGAATAAATGAATGAACAAATGTGTTTGATCATCCCTGTACACTTACATTCCAATCAGTGACCAGCCATGGTGGCATGAGGAGGGCTGTGCCATTTCATGGCACTTTTCCTGGATTAGGTCATGGAAGGTCATAATTAGGGATTCTGTTTTCTGATAAGCATATCTTGTAACCATATGTCATATATATAGTATTATTTTACTGACTAAAGTAACGGTCTGAGGATCAGTAGATGGCCAATAACATTACCTTACATAATCTGTTCATCTGAAATAGTTCTTGTGTTATCCTCCCCTTATGTAAATTTTAATTTATTTGTGTCTTCCAGTTTCATCTGCTCATACTAGTCATTGTTACAAGATCACATTGATTCAATTACCCTTCCATTTTATATCTTCCTGCCCGCTAGATGCACACTGCAAAACTTACAGCATTAACCACATATCTCAGCTTAATTTTCAAATGTGTAACATCCGGTATTAGAGTATAGATCATAGGAGAGCCTTCATTCCGCATATCAGGAACTAGACTGGTATTAGTTCTGTTGTTGTGCTCCTGGTGACAGATGGAGTGGAAACACTGATTTGTAGCTTTCCAAGGATATCAGATCACTGGAAAGCCTATCGGTAGAGTTATGTTAGAAGGTAGTGCTACTGTTTTGTTCCTGATGTTAGTAGGAACATATGTTTTCTAGACATATCTAACTGTATGGGGTGTGGAACTTCCCTGATTGCTCTAGTTACCATTTTGGTAAGAACCTGTTCAGTTTAAATTTTTAACCAACCTACCCAGCGCATCTACCAAAAGAAGACCTTAACAAACGTACTGACCCCTGCGACATCAAGGACAAGACTACTGATCATTGAAGAGTCTGTGACTAACGTTTCAGAACCCAGGTTAAGATTAGTGGTGCTGCTGCTTTTGTTTTGCTCCTGGTGAGTAACAGAGCAGAGAGGCATTGATTATTAGCTGTGCCCAGCTGCAATGAGACCAGCAATAGTAGTGAACATGTAATACTCAACAAGGATTCTGTGCTATCTTTGTGGTAATTCACAAAGTTAGGTAGCTAGGAGCTTAACTGATTGCTAACTGGTTCATGTCAACATGGGCTCAAATTCTGCTTTCTCCACGTCTTTTCCCAGCCTGATTGTATCAGGGATTCTCAGGCACGGTAGCAACTGCCTCATGCTTGTAGACAATCCTTTACTCTTTTCTTGCACTGATATTTGCAAGGATTTGGAGACTAGCCTCTTATGTACCACATATACCAGCAGCTGCTTACCATCACATCACAGCCATTCAACACTAGACCACTTATGATGAGGTTGTAATTAAATCATTACCTCAGCCTCCCAGACAGCACCTAGGCAAACCTCAGCCAAACAGTATTGAACTCACATATACACCCTCACCTGCATCTTCTCTCACATTGAAAAGTAGTTCTGGGTCCATCTCCATACCCATAATGTCTCTAGAGGATCTGACTGCACATGACAATGTTTTGGAAACTGGAGACTCCACAGTAAGGCACTCTGATGTACATTCACAAAGCACAGGAAGAATAATTTTACTGCCAGATGTTTGCCTGGGTGTCAGGATCCATGGCATGAATAAAGTCCCCAGGTCCTGCCACACCAAATCTGAGTAAAATTTCATAGTTTCCCACATTGGAGAGAATGGTCTCAGATGTTCTATCTTGGAGAGATACAGAAAAACATGTCTCAGCTCTCCAGCCATATAATCTGAGACAAGAAAATACACTTATTTTGTCCAGTATTTTGCCATCTGTGTGAATGAAACCACAATTCTAAAACAAAATAATTGGCTTCAACAATTGGCTAATTAACTAGTGTTATTGAAGGGGGGCTGAAATACATGTCAGAGTGAGAGTTGATTATCAACAGCCTGGCCATTTTCAGCAGGAATGGTCTGTATAGCTCTCCACGGGATTTCCACACATTGGCTAAGTCCTTTTCAGCCCTCATAGTGTTTTTTTTTGGCAAGATCACTCTGTTAAACTTTCTAAACTAGCAAATTACAATCCAGCTTACCTTAAGGTGGCATTGCTCAATGCTAGAAGTCTGAATTAAAAACTATCCAGTCTTGAGGTCATCCTAACTCTTGAACACGTACATGCATGCATACATACATACATACATACATCTGTACTTAGTGAAGCTTGGTTTTGTCGTACTGATAGCATTCCCTTCATACTGGCATACTGCACCTTTCACACATATATACATACATATGCACATACATGTTTAGTTAGTGGCACTTGGTTTTGTCATCCTGAGAGTACTCCCTTCATACCAGCATACTGCACCTTTCACAGATAGATACATACATACATACATACATACATACATACATACATGTATAGTTAGTGAATCTTGGGGTTGTCGTACTAACAGCACTCCCTTCATACCGGCATACTGCACCTTTCACACATACATACATACATACATACACATGTACATGTGTAGCTAGTGAAGCTTTGTTTTGTCGTACTGATAGTATTCCCTTCATACCGGCATACTGCACATTTCAAACATACATACATACATACATACACACATACACACATACATGTTTAGTTAGTGGCACTTGGTTTTGTCATACTGAGAGCACTCCCTTCATACCGGCATGCTGCACTTTTCATACATACATACATACATACATACATACATACACACATACATGTTCAGTTAGTGGCACTTGGTTTTGTCATACTGAGAGCACTTGCTTCATACCAGCATACTCCACCTTTCACAGATAGATACGTACATACATAAATACACACATACATGTATAGTTAGTGAAGCTTGGGGTTGTAGTACTGATAGCACTCCCTTCATACCGGCATACTGCAGCTTTCTCATATACATACATACATACATACATGTTTAATTAGTGGCACATGGTTTTGTCATACTGAGAGCACTCCCTTCGTACCAGCATCCTGCACCTTTCACACATAAATACATACGTATGTACACATATACATGCTTAGTTAGTGGCACTTGGTTTTGTCATACTGAAAGCACTCCCTTCATACCGGCATACTGCACCTTTCACAAATACATACATACATGCATACACATATACATGCTTAGTTAGCGGCTCTTGGTTTTGTCATACTGAGAGCACTCCCTCCATACTGGCATTCACTTGTTCTAACAGTCTCTGAACATCAATAGAGTAGCCCATTTAATTACTCCCCATTATATCATGACAAGTTCATCATGACACTGACATGGAATACTCGTACATTTTAGTCACACCAAGTAAAGTCAATGACCACATTACTACCAACTATATGTGACCATGATAGTTACATCCCTAAGCTGAGTTCTGCATATATTAATCACAATGCACTAACCCTCAGTGACTGACTATACATCCACTGCAAATGTTGTTGTGTCTTTCGGCTTATCCTGGTTAGGGGTCACCACAGCGGAACTCCGGTCCGCTAATGTTTGGTAGTGGATTTTTATGTGCCAAGTTACCAGCCCTGATGCACAACCTGCAACGAAGGCATGCCCATTCATGCATGCCTCCACACAGAAGACGCTCTAGCTGAGAATCAAACGGGACAACGTCTTGCTGTGAGGTGACAACGCTACCGCAGGACCACTACCGCGGGTGTACATCCACTGCAAATACTGTACAAAAATAAATACACTCAGTGGTTCCTTGATTTAACATCAAATCCTTAGACTAAACTCTCCAAGTTCCCATTAGAGGTAGCAACACAATCTTGTCTTTACAAAAGTTACCTCTGCCTGCACCCCTCCTAACATCATTCTACCTTTCAGCAGATTTGATCACTAATGTTTTGCCATTTTGACTAATACCTCAGCCATATTCAGAAATTACTGCAAAGCCAACCTAACATCTCAGACTGCATAAAGAAATTCCAAAGTGTTCCCTGCTGACCAAGTCACTAAGGATTTTATATATACCTTTAACTTCTTTGTCCATTTATATCAATTGATACCTACATGAGTGGAGTTAAGTAGATTTGTACCTGCACTTTTATCAAATAATACACAATTTAAAGTAATTTGTTTGTGCTGCATTGAGCAATATCTAGCTGGAAGTTGACTGTTTTATTCAGTAGGTCCCCACCCACCCTCCCTGTTTTTGTCTTGGTGCTAATCTTGGTGGCTTTGAAACTGCCCACCCCTCTTGTAAATTTGCACTTGGATACTCCTCCTGGGCCCATCTCATTTGCTCATTCAAAAAAAAAATGTATCTGCTTTTACTGTATTTGTGTTTCTTCCTACTTTATTTTGCTTTTGCATCATCTTAAAAGTACTCAGCTGTATTTATTACTGCTTGGTGTAACTCATTCTAAGCCTTTTAGCTTGGTGTAACTCATTCTAAGCACTTGGGCTTCAGACCAGTTGTTTTACATTAAGAAGGTTTGTGGTCTGCACTGTAGTGGCAGGACAGATAGCTTACATCCTTCTAAGTTGGGAACTGCTGATTGAGGACTCAGTGTCTGTTATTCTAAAAGTGTATTAATTCTGGTTTAAGCACTTGGGCTTCAGGCCAGTTATTTTACATTAAGAGGGTTTGTGGTCTGCACTCTTGTGGGAGGAGAGGATGGACTCTGCCCTTCTGAGCTGGGAATTTCTGGTTAAAGGCTTATAGTGCCTGCATATTTGAACTGCTTCTTACTGAAATGTGTACACCTTGTTTGCTGTAGCATAGACTAGATCCAGGCCTGCTGAATCTAGCTTTGTTTGTATAACTTGAGCACTAATCCAGGCATTCTTTAAAGTATTCAATTGTATTTATTACTGCTTGGTAGTAACTTGATTAAAATGTAGCTATCATTCTAAGTCTTTTGGATTAAGCACTTGGGCTTCAGACCAGTTGTTTTACATTAGGAAGGTTTGTGGCCTGCACTGTGGTGGCAGGACAGGTAGCTTACATCCTTCTAAGTTGGGAAGTGCTGATTGAGGGCTCAGTGTCTGTTATTCTAAAAGTGTATTAGTTCTGGTTTAAGCACTTGGGCTTCAGGTCAGTTATTTTATATTAAGAATGTTCATGGTCTGCACTCTTGTGGGAGGAGAGGCTGGACTCTGCCCTTCTGAGCTGGGAATTTCTGGTTAAAGGCTTATAGTGCTTGCATATTTGAACTGTTTCTTACTGAAATTGGTACACCTTGTTTGCTGTAGCATAGACTAGATCCAGGCCTGCTGAATCTTGCTTTGTTTGTATGCTTGTTGTTTGTTTGCTTGTTATTTCCCTGAAATGCTAATTCCACCTAAAACGCGGCTTTTCAGCACTTCTGTGGATCCTTAGTGATATCTGCTTTGCTTACTGTACTTATTTCCTTGTTTCACTTGAATGAAAGTTACTGTTTGTCATTTTTGCATTTAAGTTACCTGTAGCACATTGCATTTAAGTTACCTGGCACTTGCTCACTAAAGCAATTATATAGGTCAGCGCTAAAAAATTAAAAGCAGTACACCCTCACAAACTCCCCTTGAGTACCTTGTTCCCCATTGGCCCTTTTTTTTCAGTTATAAAGGAATTCCCAATACTATTCTAGCATGTCCAAAGGTCAGTTGTCAATCTCCTCTCCGATCCAGCTGGTGAATATGGGAATCTTGAGGCAATGTTACAACTGCCTCATGTACACAGACAACCCTCTCCTCCTCCCAACAAATTCCAACACATGTGAGAGATGCAACCATATAGCCAAACTGGAGGCTAAGCTCTCTCAACTCAGTACTGGCGTAACCAGTCAGGAGGAAAAGGAAACCACACTCACTACAATTCCAGTCTCACATAGACCTACCACGACAGCAAACCAAACACATAAACACACAAAAACATACTCGGAGGCTCTAAATAAAAATCTGCCTAAGCAGCAGAGACCCCCAAAGCAGACACCCAAGCAACCGCTACCCCAAAACAAAACACGTGCAACACATAGCTCACAAAGCCAGTGTGCCGAACAGTCACAGACCTTAAGGCTAAACAACACATCTGATACACTTGTAATAGGTGACTCTATCGTCAGGCACACTGACGTCCTGCTCACCAGGCTGAACAAGGAGAAGGTCACGGTGAGCTGCCTGTCGGGCGCTAGGATCCACCAAATAACACAAGCACTCAGGTCACTCCAAGGCAAGTACAAATATGACTCAGTCATTGTCCATGCTGGTATGAATGACCTGAGATCTACCTCCCTGGACAACATGAAAAGAGACATAGAGGAGCTCTCTGAGCATGTAGCTCAGGCCGGTATGACCCTGACCTTGAGTAGAATCTTACCTTCACCAAGAATGATGCCACAATATGAAGACAAGATGATCATTTTCAACAATTGGCTTAAGTATTGGTGTCATTCAAAGGGGATCCAATGCCTGTCAGCCTGGGATGACATGCTTGACAAGCCACGATGCTTCACTAGGGACGGCTTGCACCTATCACCCCCGGGCTTTCGGATATTGGCAAAGGCTCTTGCTACCCCCATAGTGCCTTTTTTAGGCAAGGCTCAAAAGACAAACCCACCTCCATAGGTATCACAAGGGATAAGAAACTAAGAGTAATGCTACTCAACTCCAGAAGTCTAAACCTCAAGATGCATGCACTCTAAACTCTCCTTAGCATGGAGAACATCGACATCTGTGCAGTAACAGAAACCTGGTTCAGGGCTCACGAGAGCACCCCAGCACTACCAGGTTATACCTCATACCATGCTTTTCGGCCCCAAAACTTGGACTGAACCATAAAAGGAGGGGGAGTATCAATATTCTTCAAAGATACTCACACCTCCAGGTTGGTGGCACAGCATGAAGCATCAGAGACTATCCATGTGCAACTAACAGTGGGTAAAACTGCCTTTCAGTTTATAACCTGCTACGGACCACCCTCCCAAACCCAGGAACTCCACTCGGCTTTCCTGAGAACACTGGAAAATATGAAGGTCTCTCCAAACACCATTATATTGGGTGACTTCAACTACCCAAACATAGACTGGGAACATTACTCTAGCTCCAACACCCTAGCCCAAAGGTTCCTAGAATTTATAAACTCAAATGCTATGGAACAACTTGTTACCACTCCCACAAGGGGGGGGGGGGGAATACTGTACCTGATCATCACCAACATGGGGACTCTATGCTCCAGACCAGAAGTGTATCCCTCACTGTTAAGATCAGACCATAAACTAATCTCACTGGATATTCACATCCCGACCCCACCCCCTGCCCAGAAAACCACAGTGAAAAACTTCTCTAAAGCAAATTTCACACTCCTCAAAACCGAGGTGGAATCCTTCAAAGCCCCTGGGCCGGTGGAAAATACGGCCCAGACCGCAGAATCCTTTATAAACACATTCTATGAACACCTTCAGGAATGCATGGATCATGCAATCCCAAATAAAATCAAGACCCAATCCTCCAAAGGCAGATGTCCTGTCTGGTGGAACCCAGCAATAAACAAACTATACAATAGAAGGAGGAAGCTACTACATGATAGAGCAAAATCCCAAAAAGGGAAGGCATCTCTGATCAGTATTAGCAAAAAACTACGGGCACTCATAAAATCATCTAAGGCCAGCTTCGAGAGAAAAAATGCACAGGACACTAAGGATAATCACAAGGCTTTCTTTAGTTATGTTAGGAACCTGGGTGGGAATTCCCAGATATGCTCAGAATTAGTCCAAAATGACAAAAAATACACCAAACCCACAGACATTGCCAACATCCTAGCTGACAGGTTCAGCGCAAACTTCTCCCCTCCCACCAAAGGGCAAATATCTATCCCAGCAGAGTGCTGCCCCCCTGACATCTCAGATGCTCAGGTAAGAGCCGCCCTCTCCAAAGCAAAAAACACAGCATCAGTGGGACCAGACGGTGTCCCAGGCTGCATCCTACATGAACTACAAGAAGAGCTAAACCCAAACATAAAACTACTGTTCAATCTCAGCCTTACTACAGGATATGTACCCAAAGAGTGGCGTACAGCAATGGTGGTCCCTCTCCACAAAGGTGGTGCCTCAACGGATCCTGGAAACTATCGCCCCATAAGCCTGACTAGCTTGGTCTGCAAAGCTATGGAAAGGATCATCATGGACCTTATAAATAAAGATATTGGGGACCTACAGACACTGTATCCTACCCAGTTCAGCTTTGTTAAGGGCAGATCCTGCCTCTTAAACCTGGTTGATTTCTTTGAAACAGTCACCAAGGCCATTGAAAAGGGGAAGGTGGTCGACACAGACTACCTGGACCTCGCAAAAGCCTTCGATACAATACCCCACTCGGGCGTTATAGATAAGCTCACCAGCTTAAATATAAACCCCTATGTCACTAGATGGGTTGCAAACTGGCTCAAGGACAGAACCCATATGGTTAGAATTGCTGGAGCCATGTCAGACTCCAAACCAGTTACAAGTGGCATCCCACAAAGCTCAGTCCTGGGACCTCTCTTGTTCGGTATATATTTCTCAGAGGTACGGGCCAACACGGAAGAACTGTGGCTGACCAAGTTCGCAGATGACTGCAAACTGGGCACCATAATCGACCCTCCAGCTGGCACAAGCATCCTCCAAAAGGGCCTCATAGAAACAGACAACTGGTGCCAGAGCCATGGCCTCAAGCTAAACGCCAAAAAGTGTATAGTCATCCCCTTTGGCAAAAACAAAGTGCCCACAAATTACCACATAAGTGGTAATCCATTAAGTACAGAAGAAGTAATTAGGGACCTGGGGACCCAAGTTGATAGCAATCTCTCATTTGACAACCACATGGCCAAAGTGGTTAGAAAAACATTTTATATAGCCCACCTAATCATGAAGGGATTCACATCTAGATCAGGGGAGGTCATCGTGCCTCTTTACTCATCCCTCATCAGGCCCATAATTGAGTACAATGCCCCTTTTGGGATGTACCTTACTAGACACCTGCAGCAACTGGAAAGACCCCAAAAGTACCTCACCAAGAGGATCATAGGGCTCAAACAGATGCCATATGCTGCCCGGTTAAAGAAATTCCAGCTCTACTCAGTGGCATACCGCCTGCTCAGAGGCAATCTGTGCCTGATGTATAAAGCCATGTCCAACCCGGAATTAATGGACATGCTGCACCTCAGAAAATCCAAATCCCATCGAGCTACGCGCTCGAGAGACTTGAACCTCAGCACTGAAATAAATAGGACATGCTTGAGGGACAGATTCATAACCCAGAGGCTCCCTTCACTCTGGAATAAAATCCCAGTCCAGGTTAGGCAGAGTCCCTCATTGACTCTCTTCAAGAGGAATCTTGATGAGTGGATGGGGGATTGTAGGTTTACCCCGGGTATCACTTCTGTGTCACTGTTAGACAGAGGCACAGTATACTAACCTCAAAAAAGGGCATAGCAAAATTAATTTAAAATGGGTGGCGAAAGCCAAACACACTCTGGCTGGGCTTGTAAATGCCCTAGGGCAGATAGCCTAGTATGAACCTATGAACCTAATATAGGGGATTCCAAGTCAGTGAACTGGCTGTTTGTTTGAACTTTGGCTCTACTGTTGTCGTATTATTCAGTGAAAGTATTCCAAAACTGTTGCAGCACTATGATTGTAGTCCTACATGAGTTGCAGATTTTACTAACATTTCGCATCTTCAGTTTTATGAGGGCAATCTGATTTCTGATGTGCTTTCTGTGGAAACCTTTGGGCTGCAGTTTATCAGCTGTGGGTTGTCATTCATGTCTTTTTTAAGGGTACACTCTATTTTATTTAAGAAGAGTGATGGACTTTAGAATTAATTTAAATGTATTGATAAATTGAGCATATGTGTCTTCATGTTTCTTCCCTACTACTTTCTAGACTGTATCTTCCAAAATGTAATTGTAAAAGTTAAATGGATTTTTACTACTAGTGCACCTGAATTATGCTGAGATGCTTCAAAAGTTAATAGCTCGATTGTGACCATCTCCATGTATGTGACAAGAAGAGTAGTCATTGTATGACTGGCAGGAATACAAATGTCTCTAATCTCCGGAGTTCATTTTTTGTTTGATTCCTCATGTGCCTTGTTGTTGGTACCATCTCTTGCACCTTTTTGACTTCAAATTTAAATAAAGTTGGATTTCCAGTACTGGCCCTGGATAACATACATTTTTTCCTGATCATCTTACAGGACTGAACAATTCATTTTTTTTAGTTTTTTTAATACAAACGTAATATCATGCTACATTTTTTATGCTTGTGCTTTATTGAATCTAGTTACTTGCTGGCTTTCTGCTTTGACATTTTGTGATGTGTTTGTTTCTATGTAGTTTATTTGTTTATTTGTTTTTATTTCACGTTTGATTACAGGGAAAGTCTGACTGGACAAAAATCCTTTTTCAGTAGAGGCCTGGGGAGAAAAGCTTCACATTAAACATGTAACAATGTTTATTATTATTACAACTACAAGGTTTGCATATACGTGACTAGACATTTGTCAAACAGAAATGCAGATATTAAACATATAACATTGGATAAAAATACATTCATGCAAATAAACTTATTAATGGCATTGTTGCACAGAGAATTAATCATAAATAAACAAGTGAGGTAATCTATCAGGAAATAAGTGATTTCTAGACTGTAAACCAGATATTATTAATAGCAATCAACGGCTGAGCAATTTTCAAAGCTGTACTACACTGTTAGCCTGCAGTAGGAGGAGACACAGTAGAGGATAGATATTGTAACATAATCCCCAAGTTAAGCCTGGTTGATGCATTTAAATAGATAAATTCAACAACAGGTGGTACGTTTGTGTTTATATATATATATATATATATATATATATATATATATATACATATACTAAAGTAGTGAGGTTGTTTCTTCAACCCCAAACCTGCATACATCCAAGTGATCTGATGTAAGTGGTCTGATACGTTACATTAGTACAGCACTAACTGATTTCCAGCACAGCAAACTTCATACATCTAAGTGGTCTGATGTGTTACAGTATTACAGCACTAACTGTACAGCAAACTCCATTTTGACTATTATGAGTGTGCATGCAGGTACAGTAAAATGTCTAAACAATGTGCCAGCAGTAAGGTAATATTCATTTCTTAAATATTTTTGGATGTAGCACTGCCACATCAATCAGCATGATTGGTTTACTGCTAAGCATTAACAAAGCCATTGATGGTTGGTAAACAGTGATCATCAATAATTGCAAATGGCAAGAGTACATTTCACAGAGTCAAATGGTAGGAGTAAATAACTGGATCAAAAACCTGGCCAACCATATTTCTCAATTGCCCAGATTTTTGCAGAATGTCGGGATTTTTTCGTCATATTTTGGTCTATTTCTCATAAAATTGTTTTCTGGCCAATCACTGGCAAATCATTGAGGTCAGAATTCAAAAAATAATGGCAGACAAATGAGTTTCACATATCATATCCTTCAGAAAATCCATGCTAATGCAAAACCTGTTATTCCATCAACTTTTAAGTTTGTAAGAGCAGAAAAGAGTGTCCCTATTTTGGGGCCTTTGTCCCCCATTGTTTGTGGCTTTGTCAAGATTTATTGGTCTAAGAGGTTGAGAACTTTGCTGCCAGCTCAATATATACTGTTCTTTCATGGGAATCATTTTAGCTTTCCCTGCCCTCTCTTCTGGGTTACATTCACTCGGCTGCCATTTACTGTTCAGATATACATAATTATCTTCCCGTGCAGTCATAATTCGACCTTTCTGACCTTTTAGGAAGTAACTGCAAACATTAGTTGTAAAGCAGCAGTTGTTTTTATTATAGCATGCTTCACCATATGTGCATATGTTTCTAGAGCATCCAACCCTGTTGCATTTGCAATATGGAGCCTAGGTCATTTTGCCTCCCACAATTATTCCAAAACCTGCAAGTAACACCATGTAACTTTTTCCCATCAAATGGACAGTTCCAGTGCATCAATATCTAGCAGTCTATGGATAAAATCAAGAAGAGAAATAATGTACGTAGAACTGAAAAAGTGACAGTCATTCCTGATATTTTTTTAAATATGCTGCTTCATATAACAGCACCACATTACACATATTCTTTATTGTTATTCCTCTGTGATGAGCTACCTAGTATAATTCAGGAATTAACAGAATAATATAGATCAAATATTTTTCATATGTGAAAGGAAATTCCTGTCATAATACATTGCTCATTCATGTGATACATGACTTCCTTATGATTCATTTTGAAGTCAACATTATATTATACAGGGGTGAGTCAGCAAATTACTACAAAATACTATAATCTGCAAACAGTTAACATTGAACAGCTGTTAAAAAATTAGAGCTGTGGCTATTGTTTAGATATGTCTATCACCTGCTAATTCTGGGCATATTCAAAGCTTGGTCAGAACTATATGTTAATTTGGCACGTTGTTTTCTACTGTGTTGAAAACTAATGATGCTATAATGTACACAAACACAGCTTTAAGTTAGGAAGCTATTGAATGTTAAGTGCATTGCCTATATAAGCCTTTATTTTCAGGATAAAAATTGACCCTAGTCAACATTATACCCAAAGCAATGTCTATATTTTTTGCTTACTACACTCTATCCATGTTCTGTGTACAATGGTGTTAGTTATAAACAAGCTGTAATACGTTTCACTGAAATGCATGGTTATAAAAATATATTTTATTCTATGAAAGAAAGAAATGCATTAATAATGTGTTCTTAATGTTAATTAGAAAAAACTGGCTTGCTATTGAAAACTGTGGACCATCACATTAAGAAGCAATATCCTGAGATGATCACACCAGGAAGGTCACTGACCACAACATTCTGTAGACAAACGTGCCTCCCTGCAGGACCTACAGTAGTCTTGTTCTTTGGTCCACACTCTTCAATAGTTTGGTACTCAGCCTTTTACAGTGTTGGTCCCTTCATCTTGCTGGTTTTCAGTGAAATTGTCTCAGGATATTATCCTCAACTTTTTTAACATAAACCAGAAAACAGTACTTACGTATTATCGCAACCAGATTTTCGCGATAATAACGCTTGCTTCTCAATGCGGAAATGTAAAAAGAAATGTATGCAAAATCACACTGACAATGTCCACTTCATCTAAAAACATTGTTTAGGTAGCAAAAACATTGTAAATTTAAAGGAATGAGAGTTTCTTTCAAGCTATGCTGTTTTCCAATATCTTGTCACTGTAAATACATTTTACACAGCTGCTATGTGTAATACACGTTCCATATCCCCAGCCGCGAGCCTGTAAATGTTGTCAAAGTTATACTTCAGATTAATAAAGACGATCTATGTAGATATTCAGTGGTAGTGAACTAACCCCAAAAAACAACCTTTATAAATACAATGCGTTTGTGGGATCTACCTAAGACAGAAAAGGAGTCAATAGCACTTTTCCAGCAATATGGCATTATATCAACAAGTAAAGAATGCTGTTCTGGACATTCAATGACATTATACTATGGGAAGCAGATTTTTTGGAAATGCAATACAGAAAAATGTTACCAACATGTAGGAGTTCGAGTGAGTAATTTATTTGAAGGAAGTAGAATTAATTTTACCACTGCTGTCAACTTCATTTATTGTTGGGCAAAGCAGATGACATCTATACGTTTCTGTCAGGAAGAACTGGACATGGCTGACAAGACAGTCATAGACTGCAGTAACTACTTAGGTGATGTCTGTGTCTTAGAAATGGAGAAAAAGGACAAGAAAGAAATCGGAGGGCCAGGGTGTATTGTGGAAATAGAACAGATTCTTTTTACTAGACGTAAAAGTAATGCTGGCCGTATTCTCCCTCAACAGTGGGTATTTGGAGGGATATGTAGGGAGACAAAAGAGACTTTTCTTGTAAAAGTTCTTGATAGAACAGCTGCAACATTATTTAATAAAATCAAAGAATACATTAAACAGGGCACTACTATTTATTCAGATTCATGGCGGGCATATCAAACTCAACAACTAGAAGAAGCTGGCTTCAGTCATGAAAAAGTAAACCATAGCTACAACTTTGTAGATCCAAACACAGGAGTGCATACACAACACATAGAGAGAATGTGGGGATCTGTTAAGTAGAGAAACAAAAAACAGAGAGGCACTGCAAGACACCATTTGGACTCCTACCTAATTGAATATATCTGGCGTGAAACACAGCTTGCACTAAAGAAAGACTTATTTGATGCAATCTTGACAGCAATAGCAGACAATTTCTCTCCATACAAAAAGTGTAACCCAGCAAGTGAACCATCTACAAGTATGCTTACTTAAACAGCAATAAAATATTTACAGATATGTTGCTCAAAAACATCTGGAAGACATCCACATGAATACTATGCAAAACTTCCACAAAACATTGCAACAATAACTGCTATCCCCCATAAAAAAATCAGTTTCTGTCAAATACTACAAGAATGCTCTTCGTAACTTTAGCCTCCATCGTCAAGACCTTCATCTCTGTTTGATTGTTTAGATTGCTATTACCTTTAACTTCAATTATTTCCTACAGTATGTCAAATAAAACTAGTTATTTACCAAAAAAATGTGTTGCTCCACATTTCTTCTTCTCAGGAAAAAGTTTAGTATCCAATTTCGTAGTAATCCATCACGCAGTAAAAACGAACGAGCATTTCCCATGTGTCTTCAATTCACTTCTGCACTAAGACAGCAGTGCAACCAATTTTGATGTACGCAAAGCAAGTTTCACATTTCTGCGTTAATTTATGCTACTAATTTGGGAAAAACTGTGTTGTACCCAAAGAAAACATCAAATTCCGTACTACTTTTAGTCCCACAATCCGTTTTTGGGCCAACAAACATATTACCGCAACCGCGAAAATCTGGTTGCGATAATACTTAAGTACCCAAAAAACAAATTATATAAGATTGTTGATAGAAATTATGCAATACATTTTAAAGAGAACATAATCATTTATACAGGGGAAACACCATAGGCACTATCATATTTCAATTCAATAGTAAATCACAGATACACAATAGTCCTCAGTTTTTCAATATTTAGATTGGATTTATTTATAAAGGAGTGAACAACACATGCTGCAGCAGATAACAGTTCAGTATGTTTTCCTACATATGCAACATAGAATAAAATATATCTTTCATCTGTCCCCAAAGTATCCAAGGCATAAAGGTATTTGCTTTTAGCTCTTGCACAGCTAGTAAAAGTTTTACAGGTAGAGAAGGCTTTCAGCACTCTTCCTATACAAGCAAGGCAAACTCCATAGGTACAACATCTTTCATTTGACGTTCCTCTGCAGGATAGTGGCTTGATTCTTCTAAAGATATATTTTTCCACATAATGGTTTTATGAACTCCTCCCTAGAAATCTATCTTGGGCTATTGCTAACTGGATTCTTCAAACCTATTGAGCATTGGCCTAAAATACAGCTGGTTTTACCTCTTACTGCATTCTTTTTCCTACTGATAATTGTTGTCAACAACACAACCACTAGTATGAAACATGGGTTGTCAGTGCTTTCCTACCTTCCTTTTACCTGTTGCTCAAAAATTGAAAGCAGCCATCATGTTACAATAGCTTTACCTGAGATTTTAATAGCATTCTACTGAAAACCATTATGCTTAAAAAAAAAAAGTTTCCATCGCATATAGTATGCAATGTGTTTCTAGTGTTTCAGTACTAAATTATGATCATTTTGCATACTCAGACGCAGACTTAATTATCACACACAAATTTTGTCTACAAACACATACAGATAAAGTTAATATATGAACATGAAACACACAAAACCACCTGCTGGAAGCGAGAGGAAAGCCCAGATAAACAGTCAATGGAGTGTAGACACAAAAATGTATTAAATCCCCTTCAGACTCGGTAAGCACTTTCGTTCTGACAAGTATAGGACTTTATCAAAACCAAAGTGCCTGCCAAGTTGCAACAGTTAGATAGCACAACACTAATTAAACAATCAAGAATTAAAGTGATATCCATAAAAACAGCCTTAAACAAGCCCATAAGAATCACTGTTAGCTAGAAAAAATATATACAAGTAAAACACTGAGTGTGTGATTATCAACAACTAATAAAACCGTCTCAATAAAAATTATACTCTATATAAAAATGTGTTATAAAATAGATGCCCTATCCCTTAAAATTGGCATCAATGATATGTGTTTATTCATTCATGGGGGGGGGGGGGGTGGCATTGAGAATTAACTGGCATATAAACTCACTCTTGTATATTTCATTAGACCAGTTGCCACCCCTAATGTTTTTCTTAATAATCTCCAGAATGCCAAACTTAAAACTTTTATAGGCATACAAAGAAAGTGTGTGTTTGTATAGGGCATTGTTATTGTTGTGGGTTTCTATGGCATAAAGATGTTCATAAATTATTTTATGTAGAGACCTCTCTATTTTACCCACATAAAACCTATTACAGCCCTGACAAACACAAGCATATACTGAACCTATACTGTCACAGTCCCCCCCCCTGCTAAATTAACTGTCCAAAGGGGATTATCTATCAAGATGTCTGTTGCTTTCAAAGCAAAGGAACAATATTTACAGGAACCACAGTTCATTGTTCCCTTAGTGACAAAGTTTCCAATATAGCAAAATTTAGCCAAAGAAATGAAAAGGCCTTCCACACATTTAGGCCAGCAACTGCACAGACAGAGACTAAAGGTGGATTCATGATCTACATCAGTAATAAGCAGACTTCTGGGTTGGTTAAATAGGATGAAGCACTGCAGTTCCTCAGTGTCCAGATTATCAAAGAAAAAGTCCCAAACCATATCCTAACAAGTTATAGATCACAATCTATGTCCCATGAAACCCATAGCTTATACATAGACGTATTGGAGATACTCACAATTCAACCAAATACCATAGTCATGAATGACTTTAATTATCCCTATATAAACTGAAAATCCTACATGACCCCAACTTTGCAGGCACAGAGATTCCTAGACTTTGTAAACACAAACGTACTGGGCTAGTTAGTGCATACGCCTACTAGAGGTAAAACATATTGGATCTGGTACTTACAAATAGGTTCATGTGTCTGTACTAGGCTAACTGACCATGTGAGCCATTTTAAGCCTAGCCATTTAACCCATGAGAGAAGCAAACCCTGCACCCTGTGTCTGTAAGGTAAACACCTTAACCATTATATTGGAGAACATCACACCCTCACACCCCAGTGTCATGTCCTTACTGGTAAGTTCAGACCACAAAGCAGTCTTGTTCAAAATAAGAATCAATTCTGTAATCCCACAAAACCTTGTAACAGTTAGGAATTGCTCCAAGGCAAACTACCTTTTAATAAAAAGTAACCTATCAAAATTTCCAGCCCCTCCAAATCCACATAATACAGTAGCTTATGCAAAATTATTCAAAGAAGATCTCTAAAGCAATGCCAGTGATTGCATAGAGCCTGCTGTGTCTACCAAATGTAAGCCCAAAACTAACTAAAAAAACAAACCACCCTGGTCCAATCTAAATTTAAATAGGTTGCACAACAAAAGGAAAAAATTAGGAAGTGCAACACCAAAAAAGATTAAAGGTCTCTCATCAAACTGAATAGACAATTAAGAGGACTAATTAAGTTCAACAAAGCAAATTTTGAGTTAAAGATTGTGTCTCAGGTCAAGGACAACCATAAGACCATTAGCTATGTCCAAAATTTCAAAGGCAGCACACAATAGTGTGCCAAACTGTTGGTAAATGGAGCTACATTCACAAAACCAGGGGAGATATAGAAAATCTGGCTGACAAATTCAGCTCCAGATTTACCTTCCTCTTACTACCAGCTGCACTCCAGGAAATATCATCTAATATAACCCCTCCAACTGTCTTAGATACATTCTCTGAGGCCAAGAATACAGCTTTGATGACCCCTGATAATATCCCATGATGCCTCTTAAATAGCTTGAAATATGACCCGTTAGGGTCACAGGAGTCAATATTCAACCACAGCCTCCACACAGGTTTTGTGCCACTGAAATAGAAGACTGCAAGGATCATCCACTGCACAAGGACAAGCCATCAATGGATTCTGGGAACTTCAGACCCATTAGTCTGACTAGTCTCGTATGCAAAATGAAAGAAAAAAATTATCATGGAAATGCTTAACAATTACATAAGAAACTTTCAGACATCTGACCCAACCCAGTTTGGTTTCATCAAAGACAGGTCATGTCTAGTAAACGGGTGGAAATATTTAATAAGGTCACCAAGGCAATGGATGAGGGTAAAGTGGCACATACTGCCTATATTGATCTAGGTAAGGCATTTGAAACAACACCACACTTGCCCATTGTAAACAAACTCACAGAATTAGGGATAAACACCTTTGTAACTCACTGGATAGCAAGCTGGATCACAGACAAGATCCAGGAAGTTTGGAGTGGAGAAACCACTTCTAGAAAGAGACCAGCCACCAGAGGAGTACCCTGAGAAGCTGTACTGGGCCTGCTCCTCTTTGACATCTATTTTTCAGAAGTCAAGGCCAATGTCATGCAGCAATCCCTGAAACCTTCCAACATCTTACAGAAAGGTCTAGCACAAACAGATGATGGGTGCCAAAGCCATGGCTTAGAACTCAGTGTCAAGAAATGCATAATTGTATCCATTTGGAAGTCAGACACCCTAAGAATCGGTCATCAAGTTCCTGCCCTCATGACTCCCATCATTGAGTATAACACTCCTTTTGTACCTGGCCAGGCACATAAAACAAGTGGAATGCTCACATAAGTTCCTCAAAAAATAATACATAGTGTAAAAACAATCTCCTATGCAGATCACCTCAAAGCCCTGTCTCTTTACTCTGCTTTTTACAGGCTGCCTAGAGGTGAAGTATACCATGTATACAAGGCTTCTTAGATCCCACTCTGATGGACCACCTGCATATCCAGAAAACAAGCAGCACCAGAACTACTAGATCTAAGGATTTAAACTTTGCTTGCAATTTGAATTGGACATATTGGAGAGACAGGTCTATATCTCACATAATCCCCATTCTACAGTATAGACTTTTCATCCATGTGAAGCACAGGCATTCCCTGACCCTATTCAAGTGCAACGTGTACCATTGGATGGGAAATCATAAATTCATCCAAGTCTGACATCTATGTCTCTGGTGGACAGATGCAGCCATTACATCATGCCATAACTAACAAACACCACTTAAAATAGCTTCTAAAGTGCAACAACTTGTATACATCTGGGTTACATGGCAAGGCTTATTACGGCACCAGTGGTCGTTAGCCTAGTGTACACCTATAAACCTATGAATCAAAAATCAGCATTCTGCTGGTGTCAGTTTACAAGTCTGATGATAAAACCTGTGCCCTACTAAAGGATGCAAGGTCAGTTCTACCTTAGTATTTCATTCATGTGTATAAGTTTTGGAAGAAAGCCTTATTGACTAACAAGCATAAGTTTTAAGAACATGTCAGGTGTGTGCAGTGAAGACACTTTTATTGCAACCACTTCTAAGACACTGCTGGTCCCCTGAACTTTGACAAATTAGACAAAGCTTTAATGACGAACACATTGCTTCTTTTTGTTATACATATATAAAAGATGGTTATAACTAACTATAACTACATTAATTCTGGTATATTTATGTTAAAGTAAAATGACACAAAGTGGGGCAGGAGTACTGGCTGTAAGATAGTTGTGACAATTAAGTGGTTTCCCTTTGGCATATCTTTCAAATAAACAGGATATGGAGGAGGTTATTTATACACAATCACAACCTTAATTGTACTACTGAGAACAGTCAACTCACTTTTGAAATAGCTGGAAGCAAGCATTTATAAGTCCTGAATGCTGATTTGCACTAGAGCCAAACTATATGAATAGGTTCATAGGAGGTTACTAGGCTAGCGGCTCTAGATCCCTTACAAGCCTAGCCATGCCAATCCCGAGTTGCTTCAATTATCCTTGGTTAGATGGGTGCAATAGTAGTTAGAGATGAGTGGCTATTAAATAGGGAAGTAAGAGACATTTTTGATAAGGAGAAACGGAAGACTGTAATCTCTCAATGAATTGCAAAGTTATTTGCAAAGCTTATTTTTTATACAAATCAAACTTTATATTCCAGTATGTGGTAAAGGTAGACCTTAAATAGTGTTTCTTTTTCAGCATGGAGATTTTACCTTTACTCTGTTAACATTATATCTTATTACTAGTACCAGTATTGTATTCTGTGATTAATTAGGTTAATTTTCTAAGTAAATAATAAAAGCACTGATGCTTTGCAGTCTGTGTTTTTGCCCTGGAACACTGCATTGCTATTATAGTTTATTTTCACAAATACAATCAGCTAACCTGAATGGTATGCATGAGTATTCTGCTGCTTATGTATTCACAGAATGCCAGTGGATGGGGATATTTTAACGTGCCGCTCAACTGTACAGATCCTTACAGAATGTTCAGATTTCTGCCTCATTATGGTCTGTTCCTCATAAAATTTTGTTTTTCTGGCAAATTGCCAAATTACTGATAACTCAAGTCACTATATAGTGACACACATTTGAGTTTCAAACTTCATATCCTTCAAATTCTTAAGAAAATGCACACTTAACACAAATCGTGTTATTCTAGCAACTTTCTAAGTTTGTAAGAGCAATATTTAAAATTGTCTGTATTTTTAGCACTTTGTCTCCCCATTGTTTTAGGTTTTGTCCAGATTTTTTGGGCTAAGAGGTTGACATGCATTTTATACAAAATATTTTAAAAAAATAATACAACGAACGAAGATGAACAAACAATGTTTAATATAATAAATATTTGCTAATATCTGCTAACAGCATATTAACTAAAATTAACTAATTAATGCATTTGAGTCTATTGTCCCATCTAAGTAATTCCAGGATCATGCCTATAACAAGAGATCTTTGAAAAGGAACTCCCTTCCATGCCTACTGCTCCCATGTGTGCTTTCTACAAAATATGTAAAGACCCCCCTCAGCTTTGCAACAAGAGCTGTTACACTCATGGTCACTAAGTACCATGATGATGATTTTTAGACTGGATGGGAAAAAATGAACACATCACATTACAGGGAATGTGATCTTATATTCCTTAAAACATAAATATCTGGTTGATCTTTGCAGTAGCAAGGTGTGCAATCACTGCAACCAGCTGCAGTCATCATTTCTTGCAATGAATTTGTGCACAACAGATATAGTTTTTAAAGAAAAGGACTTGTTTTTAAATTTTTTGCAGAGGATACCTTCCCTCTAGTCACCTGTGGTGTGCAGTTGTGTGTTAATGGGTGACCCATCCAGAACTGGACAGACACCTTGTGATTTGATTAGTCACTTGACCAGTGATATCAGGCAACTGTGCAGCTCCAGATGGAACTGGGTAAATATCCTGAAAGAAATCACTGTTGCAGTATTCTTAATATATGGGATTTCATCCATTGATATCCAGCTGAGGTAACAAAGCTTTACCTTGCCTCAGACTATCTCACTGCCAGGCTGAAAGCAGGTCATGCACCCATCTGACTGATCTTTGCTGGGTCGTTGGTACTGTTGCTTCAGTTTTTAACACTTCACATAAGTGCCCCCTTAGGGAACCTTCTTTTTTTGAGTTTTTTGATTTGTGTAGATCATTTCTGTTAGATGTCAGTTAGGATGGGTAAGATCTCATACAAGGACTTGCACACTAAGTGTCTTTTTTGTTTAGGCTTGGAACATGACTACAAAACCTGCTCCATCTGACAGTCATTTGCTCTGAAAACTCTTAGGTCAAGGCTTTCCTCCTTTAATGAATTTCCTCAAAACTTAGCATATAAAATGCCTGACCAAAGCCAAAATCACAGAATCCCCAGCATTTCACATCATCCTTCCTCTGATGAAGAAACTCAAGGTGACTTGCAGCCTTTCATCACTGAGTCAGATGCACCCATTCAGGTTGCACAACCCATGGTCCTTCAAATACCTTCTCAGTTACCTGCTACCAAGATGAATTCAGAGGCCAGTATGGCTCCTGAGGCCTTGCATGCAGTGGACATCGGACACCTTGGACGAATTACGTCTCACTATTTCATAGGGTCCACACAGTCACTCAAATCCTAGTCAGGGAAGAGGTTCCAATCACTTGAAGTTCACCCGGGTTCAGAATCAGTGAGACTGATTCAGGGAGATGTCACACCTAAAATGAAAAAGCAGCAAACTAGGTATGTGACCTCCTCTACAGCTCCCAAAGAAAAAAAATGGATGGAATTCTCCTAGGGCTTCCTTAAGGCAATCATGACCCTGAAACTTCCTTGTGTGTCCCATCTGCCACAGGCAACAACAAAAAGACAGACTAAAGATTCCTCTTCCTCTAAGGAGGAACAGGATATGGATTGTGATCATTCTCTGGACTATTACTCACAGATGCATTCCCCTGAACAACTTTCCTTGGATGAAGGGGGTTCCCTTGCTCCTGATTCCCCTATTAAGGAAGCCTCCTTCAGAGAAACTATTCTGAACATGATGTGGCATTTTGAATGGCAATCAAAGCAAATCTCTGATGTCCAAAAGAGCTACTATAGTCTCCTGGAAATGGGCACTCCAACCTCCCTTTCCAGTCTCTCCAGTACCAGAATCGTACCAAGATGCCTTTCAATCTACATCATCAGCTCCTGATTCTCATCCACTGGCACCTAAAAGACCAGACACATTCTTCAAGACGCCTGATGAGCTAAAATATCTGTATAAGAACCCTGTGGTTGATCAAGCTGCACTCTTTCTTTCCTCAGATAAACTTTCTAAACTTCTCCTCAGTGTTAATGCCTTTCCCACAGACAAGCATAGTAGGGCTATGGATAGGTAGGGAAAGAAAGCTAAAATTATCAGACACAAATGACTAAATATTTGTTATCTGTACTACATTCTCTGAATAAGGTCATGTAAGACCTACAATCTGCAGATTCTAAGCAGAAAATGCATATTTTACTGTCTCAAGCAACTTAAATTGCCAGACAGAGCAGTAAATGCAGTTATGATGCTGTGGATGCCTCTAACAGGACTGCGGCCATAGGTTCAGTCATCAGACGTTATGCTTAACTGTACAGTCAGCCCATCCATGAGGACTTCAAATCTAAAATCCTAGACTCATAATTAGACAAAGGCCTCCTGTTGGACCAGAAGCAGCAACATTTTTCAAATCCCTACAAGAGCAAGGAATAACTATGGATAAGTGTAGGCACGTTTTAAATTCTGCAATCCCTAGATATCACAGAAACTACCCAGCCAAGTCCACTTCCTTTGTTTAGGGGACCCTCATTCCACTTACCAAGAAAAAAACACTAAGAAAGAAATTCTCAGACAAACCACACAGAGAATCTCCTTCAGGGAGGCCTCCCTTTGGAAGCAAAAACCTGTGACTACCTTCACAACTACACCTCTGCTCTCCTCAATCTCTCCTTCCCTCTTTCAAAAAGACTTTCTCTGTCTCTCCCTTTCCAGGAACTGGTAACTACAGACAAATGAGTCCTGACTATTAACAAAGAAGGCTATGCCTTGTCATGGGAAAGCATTTCTTCTCTAAAGTGCTTGTCTCCTCCTCCTCCTCCTCCACACAACTAGTTCCTTTTGCTCGACCCTGTCATTTAGTACTTACTAGATTAAGGGACCATAGAAAGAATGCCAACCTCCTTCATAGCAAGGGGTTCTATTCACGAATATATCTGGTGCCAAGGAAGGAAGGAAGGAAGGACAATGGAGACCCATTCAGGATCTATCTCTTCTAAACACCTTTCTAAAGGTACCCACTTTCAAGATGCTCTCTCTGCGCACCCTTTTGCCTCCCATTCTTCCACACATCTGTCTGGTATCACTGGACCTAATGGATGCCTACCTTCACATCCCCATTCTATTTTCTTGCAGGATATTCCTCAAAGTTTTCTCTGGCTCATCATATTTTGAGTTTATTGCTTTGACCTTTGGTCTTTCTACAGCACTAAGAGTCTTTACTAAGTACCTAGCTCTAATGATGACATTCTCCTGTGCAGAGGGAATTCACATTTTCCCTTACCTGGATGACTTATTGATCCAAGTTCTCTTCAAAGACACCTTTCTCGAACATGTATATTTCATAGTACATCTCCTACCCATCATAGGGTTCTCAATAAACTTCAAAAAATCCAGTCTAATGCCTAAGCAGGAGCTGGTCTTTCTGGTTGGCAGACTAAACACACACTGAATGCTTGCCTTTCTTCCTCAGTTAAATATTCTTAGTCCTGCCATTCTGAAGTATCTATTCAGTGTGTCAATGCACAGCAAGGGAGATACTCAGGGCGTCGGCTTTCATGGCAGCAGCCTCCATCTCAATGCTTCCTCTGGCTAGACTACATATGTGGAAAATTCAGTGGTACCTGAAAACACTGGGATCTCAACATTCTTATCCGCTGGATATCCTGATCCCTCTCTTACCTTGCCTCAAAAACAAGCTACTCTGGCTGGAAAAAATTGGTCATGCTCAACCCTGGTTGAACAGAGCATGGGAGGGGGGGCACTGGACAGGATCCCACTGACTGCAGCGGAAATGGCCTCCCCCCTCCTGAAAGAACACATCAACTTGAAAGAAATGATATCTGTTCTGTAAGCACTACAGATATTCTCCTATCTGTGGAGACCAGGCTTACTACTGGTGTACGCAATACCACAGTTATGTGGAATCTGAACAAATCGGGCGGGAGGGGGGGCACAAGATCATAGCCACTGTGCAGGTTACCATAGAAGGAATGGCACCCAGCCACATAGATGTACATGACTCTGACAGCTGCATGCATTATCTTAAAGGAGAACATATTGTCTGACTCCTTCAGGAGTTCCTTGGAGGACTATCACAGATGGCAAGTCTTCAAAACAAGAAGGCATCTGTGGGGAAAACCACAAATAGACTTTGCTTCACTAGAAGACCACCAGCTTCCCATTTTCTGTACAATGAGTCCTTCCTCCTTAGCTTGTAAGACAGATACCTTCTCTTTCCAGTGGTCAAGGAGGTTCCTGTATGCCTTCTCCTTTCTGCCACTACTTCCAAAATCCTTCTAAAAGCTCAACAGGAAGCACCAAAACTCCTACTCCTGGCCCCTTTCTGGCCCAGACAGCTTCAGTTTTACCTCCTAGTCCACCTGTTCAAGGAAAACTATTGAGAAATACCACTGCAACCACATCTGTTCTCTCAGCAGCAGGGTCTGATCCTCCAACTGAATCTAGACTCTCTCAGTCTCACTCTGTGAATGATAGGGTTCTGATAACTAAAAGATGTCTCTTCTCTGAGAAAGTGGTTCAGGTTCTACAGGAAGCCAGAAAACCTACAACCAGAAAATTATATACAGCTAAATAGAAAGATTTTCTATTTGGTGCTTCAAGCACAGCAAGGGCCCTTTCTTATCAGATGCCCATTCTGTCCTTAATTATTTCTGTGAATTATTACACTCTGGTCTGACCTACTCTTCCATTTAAGCCCATACGTCTGCCATTAAATGCCTGCTTGCCTCTAGATCCTCCTTTTCTTGTCCACAATGGAAATCAAACTTTTCTTGAGGGGTGTCTTACATCTTAAGCTGCCAAGGAATCCTATTTCTCCTCCTCGGGATCTCCTTGTGCTGGAAAAACTGACTTTGCCCACTTCTGAGCCAGCGGCTTCTGCCATTTTAAAATTCTGAACCTGTAAAACTATCCTTCTGCTTGCTCTTACTTCTACTCAGAGACTGACTGAACTTCAGGCTCTTTTGGCTATTCTACACTTTCTCATTTTGCACAGGAACAGGGTGACTCTCAGGGGCAAGCCATCATTCATGCCTAAGGTAGAGAATGAGATGTCCCTCAACCTGGCTATCCACCTGCCTACTCTACTATCTCTTAATCTACAAAATAAAAGGGAAATAATTCTCCACTAACTAAGCATTCTTAGGCAGCTAAGGTTTTACTTGGACAAAACAAAAACTGTAAGAAAAACTGACCAAAGTTTTGTTTCATTCATGAATTCCAAACTGGACCATCCTGTTTCTAAGCAAACCACCGGATCTTGGATGTTAAAGGCTATCTCTTTGTGTTGCACACAGTATGGAAAAGAATTGCCTTACTGCCAAAAGCACATTCCACTCCAGCAGTGACCTCCTCTGAGGCTCTTCACAGGGATGTAGTTGCCCAGTCCATCTTGGAAGTGGCCACCTGGTCTTCTGTGCATAACTCCACCAAGCATTACAAGTTTGATGCCTTTTCAAGATCTAGAGCTGCTACTGATAGGTCTAACCTTCTGGTCTCCTGGACAGCTCAGTCTGTCTCTTCTCTACCTCATTCATCTCTGGGAATCACCCATATCTTAAGAGGGCTGCAACAGTGCTTTCAGTCATAGACATAGTACAGTTGTGTGAAAACATACCATAACAGTAGGTGTCCTACTGATCACTGTTGGAGTATCCTCCCTCCCACTTTTCCCACTTCTATTCCTCTGCTCTAATATTTCTCTTTCCCTCTGTTGTCAAATATTACCTATAGACGGCGTTGGGGGAATTTACTCACCAGTTCAAACTACACTCATCCTAGCTGACCAGTTTCCTCTCACTGTAGTTTTCAGGCTGCTGACTGGCTTGGAGATTGTTTGAGGTACTCATACTTTTGTCCACCTATATACATCGATGCATACAAGCTGAGGTCATGTGTCAGACGTACACCCACAGGAAGATAAAGCTTTGGTACCCTGTCTGGATGTCCGCAGATGAAAACCCATATGTTATTAATACTGCAACAGTGATCAGCAGGACATCTACTGTTACGGTAAGTTCTTACACAACTCCCCATCTGTGTGAAACAGAGTTCCTCCCTAATCCAGTTCTTGTGAAACCTGCACAACTGGATGGGGAACAGGAAATTCATCCCTGGTTTGGCATCTATGTCTCTAATGGACATACAGCAGTATATAAATGGTTCATCTTCAAGGGCCCTATTTGTAAATATTTCACCTCCCAAGCCCCTGCTTACACTTATCAAGGGTACCAGAACATATCAGAGATTTGGGGTACATGGCTAGGCTTAAAAACGTCCTTCTGGTCATCAGCCTAGTAAACGCCTATGAACTGTACCTTCTGAGATCAGACACTAAAACTGTTTCAAGACAGCAGAGTTTTTGCGGTCTGCGTTATTGAACAGGAGCCGACAGTGACCTTATTAGTGGTACCATATAAAACCCGGGAAGACCCTTAGTGCTTAAAATGTAAATTTAGATAAATGTGCAACCCCCAAACGAATATTACAATGAAAAGGTACATCTTTTACACAAGAGATCAAAAGCCTGGTGAAACTTTTGCAGCATATATAACTGATTTGAGAAATAAGGCAAAAATGTGCAGATCTGGTAATTTAAGAGATGAGTTGATAAGACTGGCCTCTTTGTGGTACTAAGGATGATTCCGTGAGAAAGATTTTGCTTCAGCACAGTGATTTAACTTTGAATAAGGCCATAGAAATTTGTCAGATATATGAGCTCACAGAATATGCTTACAAATGAGAAAAGCATGCTTCCAGTACCTTCCAATGCTAATGCTGATAGTATGTAGCACGAGGTTAAAAGATACAGGCCTAAGGGTGTGAAACCCCAAGCCTTTCTAGCAAAATCCAAAGCATTTTCAGTGAAGCAGAGGGGGTGAGTCAGCAAAGCCAGTGACAAGCCTCATAGTCAACTGTTGTAACTGTGGGAGAAACCATGAGCAGAAAAGAGAAAAGTTCTTAGCTTTTGGTCAGTAGTGCCACACATGTAAAAAGTGGAATCATTTCAAAAGGTTCTGTAAATCTAAAGGGGCGCATTCTTTTATTAAAAGAGAACATTCGAAGAGGCATGGAGATCAATTAGAAAGCTGCGACCCTACTTTTTATGTTGATGTTGTGTCTGTGCTTGGTGAAACAATCAATGCAGTAGATTTGTGGGAAAAGAATGAAGTATTTTGTATTGTTCTAATTAATGGGAGATCTGTAGAGCTCAAAGTTGATTCTGGTTCAAAGTTCAATGTTATGTCAGCAGAAATGTTTGCCAAAGTAAGTTAGTCAGAAGCTTGATCTGGCAAAGTGTGCAAAGCTTGTTGCTTATGATGGTGAAGTCAAACTGAAGGCTCAGAAGTGCTTTCATGTTATTCTGTCAGGAATAGCTATGACTTGCATAGTCAAGAGGCACGTGCAGTCATTGTTAGGTTTCAAAGACAGTTTGAAACTGGGACTGTTTTCATTTAATGTAGAAGTCCACCTTGTCAACGCGTATAACAATGAACATTTCACACAAACTATTTTTTCTGACTATGCTGATCTTTTTGAAAACAAGTTAGGCAAACTCCTATTTATGTACTCCATGAAGTTTGACCCTGAAGTAAGCCCAGTTATCAGACCAGCAAGGAAAGTTCCATCAGCTTTGCAAGGCAGAGTCAAAGCTGAGCTAGACAGAATGGTACATTTAGGTGTAATTTGTCCAGTGGAAGGACCAAATGAATGGTTATCCTCCATGGTGGTAACTCATAAGACAAGCTCAGATGATGTTAGAATATGTATTGATCCAAGAGATTTGAACAAAGCATTAAAACGGCCTCATCATCCAATGTATACAGTCAAAGAAGTTGCTGCTCTTATGCCAAATGCCACTGTTATTTCTGTCTTAGATGCAAAAAGTTCATTTTAGCAAATTTTGCTTGACTGAAAATCTTCATTGCTAACTACTTTCAGTACACCATTTGGAAGGTACAGATTTTGAGAATGCTATTTGGAATACATTTTTCTAGTGAAGTCTTTCAATGTACAATGGGACAATTTTTTTCTGGCTATCCATGTGCTGTTATAGTAGATGATATTCTTGTAGGAGGCAATGGTGAAACCAAACATGATAGAAACCTGAAGAAACATGAATCTTAAGCTGAATCCTCAGAAATACAAATTCAGGCTGCAAGTAGTTACTTATGTGAGTTATTTGTTTACTAGTTTAGGCTTACAACCAGATCTTTCCAGGCAAGTTGCAATTTTCAAGATGCCAGCTCCCAACAATGTCACTTCCTTACAACATTTTCTTGGCATGGTCAACTATTTAGAAAGTGTGCTCCAACTCTGAAGGAACTTTCCACACCGCTCAGAGAGTTGACAAAGATGCAACTTGGTCCTGGTCAGAACAACATCAAAGAGCATGTGATATCCTAAATTGCCAGTCCACCCACCTTATGATATTGTGATGTTCAGAAACCAGAAACTCTTTCCTGTGATGCTTTGAAGTTTGGTCTTGCTGCAGTTATTCTTCAAGAAGGTAGACCTGTAGCCTATGCATTCAGAATTCTAACCCACACTGAGATACAGTATGCTCAGATAGAGAAAGAGCTCTTGGCAATTGTGTTTGCATGATCCAGTTCCATGATTATACTTATGGCTGACCTATTCAAATTGAGACTAACCACAAACCTTTGGTCATGATTTTGAAAAAGCCTATGCACACAGCTTCTGTGAGATTGCAATGCATGATGTTGAAATTGCAAAACTACAATTTTCACTTGGTTTACACAAAAGGCAATTTTCTTTATCTAGCTAATACTTTATCCAGATCGCCCAGAAATAAACACAGAACAGCATAAAAATGAGAAACCTGATTTTGAAGTCATGGAAGTAAGAATTTTTTTTCCACAAGTTGATGAGCTCAGAACTTCCACAGCTTCTGATCCAATGCTTCAGAAGCTCAACCACTTTATTAGTCAAGGATGGTCATCAAAGCAATCTTGTTTGCCACCAGATATGCAGCAGTATTTTCCTTACAGAAACAAGATCTTGATATCATCGTGAAAGGTCCAAAAGTATTGTTCCAAAATACTTGCGACATGAGTATATTAAGATCTTGCATCATGGCCACCCAGGAGCTGATTCTACCAAAAGAAGGGTAAGAGGACTAGTGTTTTGGTCTTCTATGTTGAAAGACTGAGAGAGAGAGAGAGAGAGAGAGAGAGAGAGAGAGAGAGCATTTAGCTTGTTCTGTTTGTAATAGTACTAAACTGCATCAACAAAAAGAACCACTTCAGCTAAGCCAGATTCCTGAATTACCTTGATTGACAGTAGCTACAGACATTTTCAAATGGAATGGTAAACATTACTTGGTATTAGTAGACTTTTATTCAAATTAGTTTGAGATTGATCTACTTTCTAATCTGACGTCCAGTACTGTCATTACTGAGTTGAAGAGACATTTTTCTATCCATGCATGGTAGTCCGCACAAAGTCATTTCTGACAATGGCGCACAGTTTACAAGTCAGCAGTTCAAGTTATTTGCTAAAACATGGGACTTTGTTCATGTTATGAGTAGTCCTGTGCATCCACAATCAAATGGCTTGGCACAATGTGCAGTTCAGAGTGCAAAACAGCTTTTGGAAAAGTCTAAACATGACAATACTGATGTTTTTTCTAAATCTGCTAAATCTCAGAAACATAACTCACAACAATCTTCTTGGTTCACCTGCCCAAAAGTTAATGTTGACACAAAACAGAACCACACTGCCAATCAGTAAGAAGTTGTTGCTTCCAATTGTTAAAAACAATAAAGCAGTAAAAGCTCAATTCCTAAAAAAGTGTTTGTCCCAAAAGTCCTACTTTGACAAAACCAGCAAGCCACTGAATCCATTAAAGGAAAGAGAGACAGTGAGGATGCAGACAGCAAAAGGATTTGATCGACTTGGACTTGTGAAACATTTGTTTGAAGAGCCAGAATTGTACATCACTGAGTTGCAAAGCAAGGAATTCAGGTGGAATTGGAAACATTTATTACCAGTGTCCAAGCCAACGATGTAACATTTTGCTTGTAACAAAGACTCTAATTTTCAGATTTATTTGTCTAATGTTGTCTAATGTTCCTGTTCCAGAGAACATGTCATCACCTTTTCCTGTTCCTATAACTATCCCTGAAAATTCTCAAAAAATACATTCCCTAGTGACTGTCCCTGTTGCTAAGCCCAGTTCTAGTTATTACATTACGAGGTCTGGTCGTATCTCAAGACCTACTCAAATACACAGCAACCTAGACATAATTGTTATTTGTATAATTTGCATGCTCATATGATTGTCAGTGTTTATTTGCATGACCAGCTAGTCAAAGAGGGAGGATGTTGATCAGAATGTGTATGTTCCTTTAAGAGCTATTCCAGGTAGTGAGCACATGCAAGCAAGAGTGCCATTTTGTAGTGAGCAGCCGACGTGTAAGCATGCATGTGTGTAGTAGTCGGTCAGTTAGCTAGTTTGTTTAGTTTAATGTTACCGTTCTGCATCCTGATGTGTTTGTGTATAATAAACTATTTAAATGAACACCCAGCCTCACCGTCTTACTGGATATACAGAAGATGAGCAACACTTATTAATGGAGGAAAAAGTGCATCAGAAGTAAGTGGAGGGGAAAACACTATAGTAGTTACAAGTTTAATCACTATTCAAGGTTTGAGATATACATAGTTAAGGTCGTTAGCACTGCTGGGTAGTGGTGGGGCTACCTATTGATAAATGTAATTGTCCTTTGTCATTTTCTCATTTTAAACAGTAATTCAGGCTTCTTTTGTTTGAAGATAGCAGGAGAAACTATGGTTTCTGTATGTTTGTGTGAAGCATTTTTTTCCCTTTTATATATGAATTCAACATCTGTGGTATAAACAGTCAATGTGGCCACAGTTGCTGTTTATGGAAGGATTTTACATATGGTGAGGTAACTGACTGTGCCCTTAGCCTGCAAAGTAGTTCATAGGTTCATAGGTTCATACTAGGCTATCTGCCCGAGGGCATTTACAAGCCTAGCCCATCGTTTTGTGGCTTACGCCACCCCTTTAGTATGGGGAACTATACCCATTATTTTGCTGTGCCTCTGTCGAGCAGTGACACTGAGGTAATCCCTGGGGTATATCTGCGATCTCCCATCCATTGGTCAAGATTTCTCTTGAACAAGGCCAGCGAGGTGCTCTGCCTCACATGTACCGGGATTTTGTTCCACAGCATAGGGAGTCTTTGGGTGATGAATCTATCCCTCCAGCACGTCCTATTAATAGCCGTGTCGAGGTTTAAGTCTCCCGCCCTTGTGGCTCTGATGGATCTAGACTTTTTGAGGTGAAGCATATTCATCAAATCTGGGTTTGACATGGCCTTGTATGTTAGGCAAAGGTCACCTCTGAGCAAGCGGTAAGTGACTGAATAGAGCTGGAGTTCTTTCAGTCGGGCAGCATAGGATAGATTTTGAGACCCTTTATCCTTTTGGTGAGGAACTTTTGTGGCCTCTCCAGCTGCTGCAAGTGTCGGGTCAGATACATTCCGAATGGGGCATTGTACTCAATCATTGGTCTGATGAGTGATGAGTAAAGGGAGACTATAACCTCCCTTGATCTAGATGAGAATCCCTTCATGATAAGGTGGGCAATGTAGAAGGTCTTCCTAACTACTTTAGCTACATGGGTGTCGAATGACAGACTACTATCAACCTGGGTCCCCAGGTCCCTGATAACTTCTTCTGTGCTCAGTGGATTGCCACCTATTTGGTAGCTAGGGGTAACCTTGTTTTTCCCGAAGGGTATGACTATGCATTTTTTGGCATGTAACTTTAGGCCGTGGCTCTGGCACCAGTTATCCGTTTCTGTGAGACCCTTCTGAAGGATATCTGTGTCAGATGTGTTTTCTACTATGGCGCCCAGTTTGCAGTCATCTGCAAACTTTGTCAGCCATAACCCTCCTGTGTTTGCTTGTACTTGGAAAAGTAGATGCCAAGCAAGAGTGGGCCCAGGACTGAGCCCTGTGGGACACCACTTGTGACAGGCTTTGAGTCTGACATGGCGCCAGCAACTCTGACCCTGTGCGTTCTGTCACTCAGCCAGTTTGCAACCCATCTTGTGATGTATGGGTTAACATTTAAGCTGATGAGTTTTTCAATGATACCCGAGTGGGGTATTGTATCAAGGCCTTAGCTAGATCGAGGTAGGCTGTATGGACTGCCTTTCCCTCATCAATGGCTTTGGTGACTGTTTCGAAAAAGTCAACCAAGTTTGAAAGGCATGATCTGCCTTTGACAAAGCCAAACTGGGTTGGATCCAAAGCCTGCAAATTCCTATGTCTTTATTTATGAGGTCCATTATGATCCTCTCCATGGCTTTGCAGATAAGGCTTGTCAAGCTAATGGGCGGTAATTTCCAGGGTCGGTGGAGGCACCGCCTTTGTGAAGTGGGACCACAGTTGCAGTGCGCCACTCCTGGGTACGTATCCAGAGGTAAGACTTTGATTAAACAGCTGTCCTAGCTGTGGGTTTAATTCCTCATTGAGTTCATGGAGCACACAGCCGGGGACACCATCAGGTCCCATGGATGCTGTGTTTTTGCTTTGGAGAGAGCAGTTCTCACTTGGGCGCTCTAGATGTTTGGGGGGCCGCAACCGTTTGGTATAGATATCTCTCCTTTTGGGGAGAAGTTTGCACTGAACCTGTCAGCCAGTATGTTGGCAATGTCTGTAGGATCAGTAATCTTCACATCATTTTGAACTAGTTCTGAGCATATCTGGGAGTTTCCTCCTAGGTTTCTAACATAGCTAAAGAAGGCCTTATGATTGTCTTTTGAGTCTTTAGCTATTTTTCTCTCGAAATTTGCTTTGGATGATTTCATGAGAGCTCTTAGTTTTTTACTTATAGTGATCAAGGGTGTCTTACCTTTTAAGGATTTTGCTCTATCTTGTAGTAGCTTCCTCCTTTTGTTGTAGAGTTTGTTTATGGCTGGGGTCCACCAGACTGGACGCTTGCCTTTGGTACAAAGAGTCTTTGTTTTGCTTGGGATTGCCTTATCCATGCAGTCCTGCAGGTGCTGGTAGAAGGCATTTGTAAGTGATTCAGCGGCTTGAGTACTGTTTTCCGCTCGGGGCCTTAAAGGAGACCACACTAGTCTTTAGAAGTGTGAAGTCGGCTTTTGAGAAGTTCTTTACTGTGGTCTTTTTATTTCAGGTGGGGTGGGATGAGGACCTCCAGTGAGATTAGTTTGTGATCTGATCTCACCAGTGAGGGGTATACTTCGGTGTTGAACATTGTGCTCCCATGTTCGTGATGATGAGATCAAGTATGTTATCTCCTCTTGTGGGGCTGGTGACTAGTTGTTCCATGGCATTTGAGTTTATGAATTCCAGGAACTTTTGGGCTAGGGTGTTTGGGCTTGAGTAGTGTTCCCAGTCTATATTTGGGTAATTGAAGTCACCTAGTATGATGGTGTTTGGTGATACATTTATCCCTCTAGTGTTTTCAGGAAGGCCATGTGAGGTTCCTGAGTTTGTGAGGGTGGCCTGTAACATGCTACAATTTGCAGAGCAGTCTTGCCTACGGTTAATTGCACCTGGATGGTCTCCGATGCATCATGCGTTGCCACCAGTCTTGAGGTGTGGGTGTCCTTGATGAATATGGATACCCCCCCTCCTTTCTTGGTATTTTCCTGATTTTGGGGCGGAACGCATGATATGAGGTAAAACCTGATAGCGCTGGGGTGCTCTCAGGAGCCTTGAACCAGGTTTCTGTCACAGCACAGACATCGATGTTCTCCATACTGAGAAGGGCCTCGAGTGCGTGCATTTTGAGATTTAGACTTCTGGCATTGTGCAGCATTACCCTTAGTTTTTTCCATTTTTTGTGTTCCAGGGTGGTAGGTTTAGAATTTGAGCCTTGCCTAAAAAAGGCAGTATCAGGGTGGCAAGAGCCTTTGCCAATAGAGGGAATCCCAGGGTGACAGGTGCAAGCCGTCCCTTGGCAGCGTGGCTTGTCCAGCATGTCATCCCAGGCAGACAGATACTGGATCCCCTTTGAATGACACCAGTGTTTAAGCCAATTGTTAAAGCTGATCATCTTATCTCTGTATTGTGGCATCATTCTTGGTGAAGGTAGGATACTGCTCAAGGTCAGGGTCATACCTGCCTGGGCTACATAATCAGAGAGCTCCTCAATGTCTCTTTTCATGTAGTCCAAGGAGGTACGTCTCAGGTCGTTTACACCAGCGTGGACAATGACTGAGTCGTATTTGTACCTGCTGTTGAGAGACCTGAGTGCTTGGGTTATGTGGCGGATTCTAGTGCCCGACAGACAGCTTACTGTGACCTTCTCCTTACTCAGTCTGGTGAGCGGGACGTCAGTGTGTCTGACTATGGAGTCACCAATGACTAGTGTGTCTGGCACTGTGTTTGGCCTTAAGGGCTGTGACTGTTTGACACTCTGACTGTGAGGTCTATGTGTTGCAGGTGTTGTGTTCTGAGGTGGTGGTTGTTTGGGTGTCTGCTTTGGTGGCCTCTGCTGTTTTGGTAGATTTTTGATCAGAGCCTCCGAGTATGTCTTTGTGTGTTTATGTGTATGATTTGAGGTTGTAGTGGTACTATGTGAGACTGGGTATATAGTGTGTGTGGTAACCTTCTCCTCCTGACTGGTCTTGCCAGTCCTATGTTGAGAGAGCTCAGCCTCCAGTTTGGCCGTATAGTTGCATCTCGCATGTATTTGTGTTTTGTGGGAGGAGGAGAGGGTTGTCTGTGTACATGAGGCAATTGTAACATTGCCTCAATATTCCCAGGTTCACCAGCTGAGCAGGAGAGGACACTAGCAACTGATCCCTCGACATGCTAGAAGGATAGACAAAAACTTTAAAAAGATTCCGGGGATGTGGGTGACCGAGAAATGGGGTTGCCTTTTGGGGTGCTATCTATAAGAGTGCCGTATCAAGGTAATAAGTACTGTAGGAGCAAGTGCTGGGTTTAACAGATAGAGAATAGTCTACTTAGAGTCAAGTAGAGATGATCTTTTTAGTTATAGGATACGCTGATTAGATCAGTAGTATAGGTCGAGGAAGGTAGTTTCAAGGGAAAATTTGAAGAGTGGACTTTAGGTAGCCCGAATAGTTTAAACCTGCTTAACCGGAGCTGCCCTAGTGTGCAACTCCGCGCTAAATCGCACTAAATTGCGCTAATGCGCGCTAAAGCGTGCTTTATAGCAGGGGGCTGGAAAAGACAGGAAATGACCCAAAATGGCCAATAAACTACAAGTTACTGCCTTAAACCACTCCTCTGAGGACAAACAGGCAGCTCAGTACTCCCTACTCCCACTAGTGAGTAAAGAAACTACCCCTTGACCAAACAAGGAAAATGGAAAACAGGAACCAAGACAAAGCCCAGGGATCAGCAAAATCTGGTCTCTGGAACACTAGTTAGGAAAGTATGGAAAGCAAGGATATTTTTTTTTTTTTCAAGTTTTTTTACAGAAAAGCAGAAAACACAATAAATGCTATGATTTTCGATTAAATGCTATCAAAAGCTAGTACACTTGAGTGTATTAACCTGTAGTTTAACTTTTAGGCAAAACTTAAACTAGCAAGTGCAGTAAACAGTTTTAGCTTATAAACACAGTAAAAACAGTGCAAACTTTGATAAAATAAGCAGAAACAGTAGTCGAAAGGCACAATAAGTCGAAAAAGCCAAGAAAAATACTTAAAATCTGGAAAGGTAGTCTTTTCTGGTCTCTGCTGCTAGAGGAACACTGCTGGCCACCACGAGGAGCTGTGCTGAGTTCTCAATAGCTGGAAAAGCCCGCCAAAACGTGCTTTATAGCAGGGGGCTGGGAAAAGACAGGAAATGACCCAAAATGGCCAATAAACTACAAGTTACTGCCTTAAACCACTCCTCTGAGGACAAACAGGCAGCTCAGTACTCCCTACTCCCACTAGTGAGTAAAGAAACTACCCCTTGACCAAACAAGGAAAATGGAGAAAACAGGAACCAAGACAAAGCCCAGGGATCAGCAAATCTGGTCTCTGGAACACTAGTTAGGAAAGTATGGAAAGCAAGGATATTTTTTTTTTTTTTTTTTACAGAAAAGCAGAAAACACAATAAATGCTATGATTTTCGATTAAATGCTATCAAAAGCTAGTACACTTGAGTGTATTAGCCTGTAGTTTAACTTTTAGGCAAAACTTAAACTAGCAAGTGCAGTAAACAGTTTTAGCTTATAAACACAGTAAAAACAGTGCAAACTTTGATAAAATAAGCAGAAACAGTAGTCGAAGGCACAATAAGTCGAAAAAGCCAAGAAAAATACTTAAAATCTGGAAAGGTAGTCTTTTCTGGTCTCTGCTGCTAGAGGAACACTGCTGGCCACCACGAGGAGCTGTGCTGAGTTCTCAATAGCTGGAAAAGCCCAACAAAACGTGCTTTATAGCAGGGGGCTGGAAAAGACAGGAAATGACCCAAAATGGCCAATAAACTACAAGTTACTGCCTTAAACCACTCCTCTGAGGACAAACAGGCAGCTCAGTACTCCCTACTCCCACTAGTGAGTAAAGAAACTACCCCTTGACCAAACAAGGAAAATGGAGAAAACAGGAACCAAGACAAAGCCCAGGGATCAGCAAAATCTGGTCTCTGGAACACTAGTTAGGAAAGTATGGAAAGCAAGGATATTTTTTTGTTTTTTCAAGTTTTTTTTACAGAAAAGCAGAAAACACAATAAATGCTATGATTTTCGATTAAATGCTATCAAAAGCTAGTACAGTTGTAACTGCTATGTATGGGGAGGGGCTACTAGTGGGTGAAAGTAACAATTTTATCATTTTTTAGCTTAAACAGTTATTTTGGCTTTACAGAATGACTGTCCATTTTTGTGAAGTATGTATGACAAAGCTTAATGTGACTACTGTGTGTTTGTGTGGAGCATTTTTTATTAAACCATAATTCAGCATCTGTAGTGTACTTAATCAACAATGTGGTTTTAGTGGCTGGGTATGGGCATGCAGAACTGGATGACAGTAACTGACTGAGCTCTCATGTAACACAAAGGGTTATAACTGTTAGGTATGGGTCACCTGTGGATGACTGTCTGAATTAAGTTAAGGGAAGACAGTGTGCTCATTACAAATTTTACTGCAATCATATATATGTTTTAAGCATAAACAGTTAAAGTGCCTATAACTGCTGGATAGGGTTGGGAGCTGCCTCTGCTTGCGTTTGCTAATTCTGTGGTGTGGAGCAAGAGTTGAGAGTAACCATGTTGCTGTAGGAGAAATATAAATCTAAAGTAAGTGGAGTGAAAAACATTGTAATGATTATAAGAGTAATCACAATCCCACATTTCAGGTGTACATAGTTAACAACATGGCTATAACATCTGAACAGAGGTGGGGGCTATCTTTGGATGAAAATAACTGACTCTTTGGTCATTTGCTCAGTTTAAACAGTCATCTTGACTTTGCAGGACTATTATGCATCTGTTTGCAGTAGAGAGAAAAAAATGTTAATGTGGCTATAGTATGTTTGTGTGACACATTTTTTTGTTTGTTTTTTTTACTATAATCCAGCATTTGTGATATACACAGTCAATGTGGATGTCAGTAAATAAATCTGTGTGTTTATGCGTGTTACTCTGCTCACGTGTTTGAGTATGTGACTATCTGAAGAACTGATTTCCTGGGTCTTCATATAAAAAGATCATTTCATCATTTGCCCAGATGTCTTTTACACATCATGTGTCTCTTTCCTCACTTTGTAGCACTGCCTGAAGCAGCTCCCCAGTCTTGCCTAAACTACTGACACTACTCACCATAGCCTCCCTACCTGTCTACTAGACATGTTTCTCCTGCTTTCTTCAGCATTTTTCACTCTGTGCTTTTTATGTTCTGACTCATGCACGATATAACAGCTGTTCTTTAAGCCTATTCCTACTCACTGTATTTTCTGACTTTTCCTTGACTTCTGTACCATTCTGCTGCTGATGTTGTTCGACCATGTTCTTCTGCTGCACTTCTCTTTCTGTGTGTTTGGCATCCGGCCTTCAACTCAACTTAATCCCATAATCATACTGACATATGTTTGTACTCTGTATTTCAGCAAGGCAGTCCAACTAAAAAAGAGCTGAAGTCCATCACTGCCACAGAGTTTGTCTGTTTGTTATACACCCATCACCCATCCATCAAAATTCCTGCTCACCTGTCCACTTTCTGATCCAGGCATTAAAAAAGCATATTTTATCCTTCTGTGCTACAATAGCATACACAGAGACAAACAGATATTAACTTGGTATGTATTATATTACATATAATTTGGACACCTATACAATAAGAAATATTATCAAAGAAAACTGGAATAGTTTTAAAAGTGGATGAAACAGTAAGTTCTATAGTGGGGAGGAAACAGTATTTGTAAACAAGAGTGAATACTTATGAGATGGTAAATTATGTGGTATATGTAGGAAAATGTATGTCACATCAGGCATTTTATTTTAGCAGAACTACTATTGAATAGTAGACTATAGGGACACTACTATGCCATGAAAATAAGAACAGTAAAATTATCTGTACAGACATAACAAAAATGTGAAAAATACATTTTTTTTTTTATTTTATGTTATTAATTGCATTGAACCCGATATTTAGAGGGGGTGATATGGAAAATCTTTTGGACCCCAAGGAGTATGAATGGCAGGTGTTATTGACTGCCACTGTAGATCATGGACCAAATGAGCATTTGAATTTTAAACGTGTCTTGAAAAGACAGAGGTTAAAAGTAAAAACAAAGAATTGATTTTGTATAGCAAAAATATTCTGTAGATGTTTTGGCAGAAGCTTTATGTGTGTTAAAAAGAAGTTTTATAGGTATTTTGTCCATACATTTTTTAGATGCATGTGGTTTTAACTTTGAACGAAGGTAGCCATGCAAAATTTTAATTGTTATTTAAACATGGTTGTAAGAACTTTCTATAGGAATTTGATGAAGTTTTTATGGTTCAGATGAATGCGCTTAATCATGGCAACAGCCAATAAAGCTTTCTACCATGTTACAACTGGTTTGCTTTTCTCAAAAACATGGCTTCCTCAGCTTGTCTTACTAAGATGCTCATTAGAAATTATACCAATCTTATGTGAATTATGTTTCTACTCCATTTATTTGTATAGCAACAGGAAGAGAAATGGTGATAAAAAGCATGTAAAAAGTAGCCCCAGCGTTGATCTGAATTAAAGGAATACTGCAGACTGGACTGAGATATTAAACAACTGCCGACATAGTAACCAGCGAGGAAGAGTACGCGATATAAGGCTCCACCTGTTAAGAAAAAACTCTGTAATTATTTTAAGTTGGTCAGGCTGTGGCCAGCTAGGTTGGTTCACAGCCAAGTAGGTTCAGGGACAGCAAACCACTGTGGATATTATGTAGTAGGACAGTATGTGGTATATAGTATACCATTTTGTTACATTCTGGAAGAAAATACTTTACAGAGATTTGCTTCTACGCAAGGATTTATTAGCATTTAAAAGTATAGCAAGCAAACAATTCCGTATGTGTATATGCTTGTGTGGGAGAAAAAAGGTCAAGAAGAAACCTGAAAATAATTGGTAACATAAAGGATGCATTTGTATTGGTAACATAAAAGATGCATTTGTATGTACTGCTTTTATAAACAGTTATAGATAGAAACTGCATTTCCTTTTGCCTCATCTTAAGTAAATTATCTGTGAATATTACAGTCATATCCCATTTTAATCCTGCCATATTAATCAAGGATGTTATTAATTTCTCAGCACTGTTTTAATTTTACAGTCAATTTTTAGTTGCTAAAGTAAAATACTTTGATATATCTTTACTCAGCCATGGACAATCATTCAGTACTTTGGGTATTAAAACACCCACCCCTCTCTTAAGTATTACCTTCCACATGTTCACAGTTACTAAGGCCTGCATCTTTTGCTCCTTCTACTGCAATAAGTAGTGAGAAAGTTTGCTGATCTGAAGAGCTCTAAAGCGTCTTTTCTTAAATGAGTGATATATGCTTACCTGGCCTCACAATGTAATTCTTTTATCACATCTGGCATTCATTATACATGTACACCTAGTATCACCAAAACATGATGGTGCACAGAAGTGCCCCCATCCCCCCTGGTCCTAAGTAATGACAGGTGTCTTCTGCCTGATGTTAGTTACAATTCCCCATCAGGCATCATTAGGCTGTTGTTATCAATATTCCTAATGGATGACCTGCATCTGCACAAAACGGCATGCAGGGATTCAAGCAAGAAGAGAATGGGATGCCCTTTCAGTGGCACAATGTTTTACATTAAAAAAGTTTCACTGCCCACTCCTAAAACCAGTAGAGAAGAAAAAGGATGTTAAACAGTAGTTCAGCATTTGTATGTAACTCATATATTACTTTTGTAGATGTAAATGTACTCTATACAAACTATCAATCTGTAGCAAGCAGAACAAGTAAACCAAAAAGCAACAGCTCACAGCCAGAGCAATCACCAGGACCTGGATACAGATGATATTCAGCAAAAAATCCTTTTATTACACGTTCGATATCCACAAAACAAACAGCTCACAGGAAAACACACTGATACAGTCAAGCGCTTTCGCCCGGGCTCTCCCAGGCTTTATCAAGACAAATAAAACAGGGAATACACTTCCATTATATATGTTTTGCCCTTCCCAATTAATCAATTGTATAGTTGTACTTAATTGAATTGTTTATGCTTAATTAATTAAGAAATCCCTGATGTTTAAAGACATATTGTTGAATACTTTTTCAAACGTTTTTTAAAACATTAAATATGCATTCACAACACACCTTTCCGCAACATATTTAAACAACATATCTGAACAACATATGTAGGGGTCCACAAACACAAAATTGGGTTGTAACATACTATAATTATAAAAGTTTGTTATTTTTCTATTTTAAAAAGCCTAATAAATATTATAAATAAAACTGACTGTAAAAATCCTGTTGGATTAAAAAATTCTTAATTTAAATGAACCTATACAAAAAAATATATATATAAATAGTTTTAATAAATAATGTAAGTATAAGGGATGTACATATGTAAGCAACATCCTATATAAATACTCTATAATTAAAATTAAACTGTATACAAACTACTAAAGGCTGTGTGCAATTCCATAGGTTAATTTTATGATTTATGAAACAGAATCAATTAGCATGGAAACATGCTTACTTCCTATTTATATGGGTTGCTAAGCTATAAGTATATGCCCTGTTGTTCAGGTTCTGTAGGAAACAATTTTATATGCAATCTGCTTAGAGGTGAATGGTGTAACTGCTTTTAAGTTGAGTCATAAAATAAATTATTAACCAAAAATTTTTAAAAGCTTGTGTTTTGCAAATGCAAAATATACTAATGCTTTTCTGTCATTACAGTCCATTGAACACACACACACACACACACACACACACACACACACACACACACACACACACACACACACACACACACATCTATACATATATGTGTAATACATAATAAAATCAATAAGTCTATCAAATCCCAAATCTGTATCCAGCATGAGTTCAGAATACTATGCTTTCTGAAGAACAGAACTGCCAGTGCACATTATCAGATATTTATATAATTTTACTACTGCATGCTTAAGACTCAACCCCAATTACAGCACTTTGGAACTCTAAACACTGACTCAAAATGTTGAATACTGGCATTACCAAACATTGAACTTGCCACACTTCAGGACCCATGGTACTTTATTTATTTATTTATTTGACATTTGTTTACCGGGATAGTGCGACTGAGTTACATAACCCGTTTTCAGAGGAAGCCCTGGGAGAAAACCTCCACAATTAAAACTTTGTTACACATATTATACACCACTCCACATTTATAACTTTGTTACATATTCATAATTTTGTTACACATATTATACAATAGGTTACTTATTTAGAAATGTACTAATGGATGAATTATAGGCAGACACTTAGGTTTATTTTTGTAGTAATAGTAAAATATTTAGTTTACATTCATACACAAATTGAAACACAGATTGGAGTGGGTCAATTAGAATGTTAGTCCTCTGGCAAATGAGGGAAATGCTAGAGACAGAATAGTGCACACTTTCCAAAGTTGAATGTGATAGTAGATTCATTTTAGGAAGGGGTGGTTAGTATTGCAAGAGGAGGTGTAAGGAGGGAAAGAAGTAGATTAGCCTAGAGTAAGGCTTGCACATAGCGATGATTTGTTTACATGTTCTTTTAGGGAGGCTTTTAAGTCAGGTAAGCTAATAGTTAACCTAATATTAAGTGGGAGGGTGTTCCATAACTTGGCAACAGAGTATGAGTAAAGTGATCTTTCTTGGTTTCTGGCAGGTTTGTAGGTTTGCAGAAGGTTTTTGTCTTCAGATCTGATTGCTCTGTTTGGTTTGTAATGTTGTATTAGGTTAACTAGGGCAGGACAGGAGTGGGCCTATAGAATAGTTTGTGAATTGTAATTAGGTGTGTATAAGTAAGCTGGTTTGCTAGTTTCAGCCAATTTAGTTGTTTTAGTGGTATACAGAGATGTTTACAGTAGCGGGAGTTTGTTTCAAACTTTGTTACTTTGTTGTAGCATTGTTCCATTTTAGTCTTGGTGGAGTTTTATAGATTGGTTAGAATACAGGAACCATACAATAGGGAGGAAAGCAGGAAGGTTTTAGCCAGTGTGGTCTTGGTGGAAGTGGTAAGAAGATGCCTGTTTTTGTAGAGGAGTCCAGTTTCATATGTGTCTTCTTGATGTTTTGTTTGATATCAAGGTCAAAGTTGAGTTTGTTATCGATATATCACCTGGAAGTTCAGTTTATTGGACATTTTTATAGGTTCATAGGTTCATAGGTTCATACTAGTTTATCTGCCCTAGGGCATTTATAAGCCTAGCCAGAGTGTGTGTGGCTTTCACCACCCCTTAGGATGAGAATACTATACCCATTAGTTTGCTGTGCCTCTGTCCAGCAGTGATACAGAGATGATTCCCGGGGTAAACCTACGATCTCCCATCCACTCGTCAAGATTTCTCTTGAACAGAGTCAGTGAGGGGCTCTGCCTCACATGGACTGGGATTCTGTTCCATAGTGTAGGGAGTCTCTGGGTGATGAATCTGTCCCTCCAGCAGTCCTATTTATATCCGTGTTGAGGTTTAAGTCTCTTGCTCTCGTGGCTCTGGTGGATTTGGATTTTTTGAGTTGGAGCATGTCCATTAATTCCGGGTTGGACATGGCCTTGTATGTCAGGCACAGATCACCTCTGAGCAGATGGTATGTGACTGAATAGAGCTGGAGTTTCTTCAGTTGGGCATCGTATGACATATGTTTGAGCCCCTTTATCCTTTTGGTGAGGAACTTTTGGGGCCTTTCCAACTGCTGCAGGTGGCGGGTAAGGTACATTCCGAATGGGGCGTTGTACTCAATCATTGGTCTGATAAGTGAAGAGCACAGGGGTACAATGACCTCTCCTAATCTGGATGTGAATTCCTTCATGATCAGGTGGGCAATGTAGAAGGTCTTCCTAACCACTTTGGCAATGTGAGTGTCAAAAGAGAGGTTACTGTCAACTTGGGTCCCCAGGTCCCTGATAACTTCTTCTGTGTTTAATGGATTACCACCTATGTGGTAATTAGGGGTTACCTTGTTTTTCCCAAAGGGTATGACTATACATTTTTTGGCATTTAGCTTAAGGCCATGGCTCTGGCACCAGTTATTCATTTCTATGAGACCTTTCTGGAGGATGTCTGTGTCTGATGGAGTGTCAATTATGGTGCCCAGTTTGCAGTCATCTGCAAATTTTGTCAGCCACAATCCCCCTATGTTTGCCTGCACTTCAGAAAAATAAATGCCGAACAAGAGGGGGCCCAGGACTGAGCCCTGTGGGACACCACTCGTGACCGGCTTAGAGTCTGACATGGCACCAGCAACTCTAACCCTGTGTGTTCTGTCCTTGAGCCAGTTTGCAACTCAACTTGTGACATATGGGTTTACATCTAAGCTGGTGAGCTTTTCTATGATGCCCGAGTGGGGTATTGTGTCGAATGCTTTTGCTAGGTCAAGGTAGGCTGTGTGAACTGCCTTACCCTCATCAATGGCCTTAGTGACTGTTTCGAAAAAGTCGACCAAGTTCAAGAGGCAGGATCTGCCCTTGACAAAGCCAAATTGGGTAGGATCCAGTGTCTGTAGGTCCCCAATGTCTTTATTTATGAGTTCCATTATGATCCTCTCCATAGCTTTGCAGACAAGGCTCGTCAAGCTTATGGGGCGGTAATTTCCAGGGTCCGTAGAAGCACCGCCTTTGTGGAGTGGGACCACAGTTGCCGTACACCATTCTTTGGGTATGTATCCTGTAGTAAGGCTAAGATTAAACAGCAGCCTTATGTGTGGGTTTAGTTCCTCATTGAGTTAGGTAGCACACAGCCGGGGACACCGTCCGGTCCCATTGATGCTGTGTTTTGCTTTAGAGAGCAGCTCTCACCTGGGCATCTGAGATGTTTGGGAGGCTAGACTCTGGTGGGATAGATATTTCTCCTTTTGGGGGGAGGGAGAGGAGAAATTTGCACTGAACCTGTCTGCCAGTATGTTGGCAATGTCTGTGGGTTCAGTGATTTTTTTTATCATTTTGGACTAATTCTGAGCATATCTGGGAGTTTCCACCCAGGTTTCTAACATAGCTAAAGAAGGCTTTATGATTGTCTTTTGTGTCATTAGCGATTTTTCTCTCAAAGTTGGCCTTGGATGATTTTATGAGTGATCGTAGTTTTTTGCTAGTATTGATCAGAGATGCCTTCCCATTTAGAGATTTTGCTCTGTCATGTAGTAGCTTTCTCCTCTTGTTGTAGAGTTTGTTTATGGCTGGAGTCCACCAGACCGGGCGCCTGCCTTTGGTGGAAAAGGTCTTGATTTTATTAGGGATTGCTTGATCCATACATTCCTGGAGGTGCTCGTAGAAGGCATTTGTAAGGGTTTCAGCAGCGTGGGTTGTGGTTTCCACTGGCTCGGGGCCTTGAAGGATACCACTCCAGTCTTAGAAGTGTGAAGTTTGCTTTTGAGAAGTTCTTCACTGTGGTCTTTTTGCTGGGGTGGGGTGGGATGTGGATCTCCAGTGAGATTAATTTATGGTCTGATCTCACCAATGAGGGATATACTTCCGGTGTGGAGCATTTTGTCCCCATGTTTGTGATGATCAGGTCTAGTATATTTTCTCCTCTTGTGGGAATGGTGACTAGTTGTTCCATAGCATTTGAGTTTATGAACTTAAGGAACCTTTGGGCTAGGGTGTTGGGGCTTGAGTAATGTTCCCAGTCTATGTTTGGGTAGTTGAAGTCACCCAATATGATGGTGTTTGGAGAGACATTTATACTCTCCAGTGTCTTCAGGAAGGCTGTGTGGGTTTCCTGAGTTTGAGAAGGTGGTCTGTAGCATGTTACAAACTGTAGGGCAGTTTTATCTATGGTTAATTGCACCTGGATGGTCTCCGATGCTTCGTGCGTTGCCACTAACCTGGAGGTGTGGGTATCCTTTATGAATATGGATACTCCCCCTCCTTTTGTGGTCGGTCCGGATTTTGGGGCGGAGCATGATATGAGGTATAACCTGATAGTGCTGGGGTGCTCACAGGAGCCTTGAACCAGGTTTCAGTCACAGCACAAACATCGATGTTCTCCATACTGAGGAGGGCTTGAGGCGTGCATCTTGAGGTTTAGACTTCTGGCATTGAGCAGTATTACCCTTAGTTTTTCTCCATTTTTTGTTTTCTAGGCGGTAGGTTTATCATTTGAGCCTTGCCTAAAAAGGCACTATGGGGTGGCAAGAGCCTTTGCCAATATCCAGAAGCCCAGGGGTGACAGGTGCAAGCCGTCCCTTGTGAAGCAGCGTGGCTTGTCAAGCATGTCATCCCAGGCAGACAGACATTGGATCCCCTTAGAATGACACCAGTAATTAAGCCAATTATTAAAGCTGATCATTTTGTCTCTGTATTGTGGCATCATTCTTGGTGAGGGTAGGATACTGCTCAGGGTCAGGGTCATACCGGCCTGGGCTACATAATCTGAGAGCTCCTCTATGTCTCTTTTCATGTAGTCCAGGAGAGTGCGTCTCAGGTCGTTCACACCGGTATGGACAATGAGTCATACTTGTACTTGCTGTGGAGTGACCTGAGTGCTTGTGTTATGTGGCGGATTCTAGTGCCTGACAGGCAGCTAACTGTGATCTTTTCTTGCTCAGTCTGGTGAGTGGGGCGTCAGTGTGTCTGACTATGGAGTCACCTATAACAAGTGTGTCTGGCATTGTGTTTGGCCTTAAGGGCTGTGACTGTTTAGCACACTGACTTTGAGAACTATGTGTTGCATGTCTTATGTCTTGAGGTGGCAGTTGCTTGGGTGTCTGCTTTGGAGGCCTCTGTAGTTTTGGCAGATTTTTGATCAGTGCCTCCGAGTATGTCTTTGTGTGTTTATGTGTTTGTTTTGCAGTTGTGATAGTTCTATGTGAAACTGGGTTTGTGGTGTGCGTGGTTTCCTTCTCCTCCTGTCTGGTCTTGCCAATCCTGAGTTGAGAGAGCTCAGCCTCCAGTTTGGCTATATAGTTGCATCTCTCACATGTATTTGTCTTTTGTGGGAGAAGGAGTGTGTTGTCTGTGTACATGAGGCAATTGTAACATTGCCTCAAGATGCCCAGATTCACCAGCAGAACAGGAGAGGATGCTAGCAACTGACCCTTCGACATGCTAGAAAAAAGTGAAAAGTTTGCTGTGTAACTGAGTCAGAAGGGACCTATAGGAAATGGGTACTCAAGGGGATTCTAGGCTAATGTAGTACTTTGTTTAGTATACAAGTACTTTACCTATATAAAAATGCTTTAGGAGCAAGTGCTGAGCTATTGAGATAGAGAATAGTCTGTTTAGATTGCAAGAAGAGAAGTTCTAAGGGAAAAATTGAAGAGCAGACTTTACGTAGCCAGAAATAGTTTAACCTTGTTTAACCGGCTGCCCAATGGTGCTCTATGGGCAACTCCAGCTAAATCATGCCAAAGCGCTAAAAGCGGGCTTTATAGCAGGGGGTTGAAAAGACCTAGGAATTGACCCAAAATGGCCAATAGACTACAAGTTTCTGGCTGGAACCACTGCTCTAGGGACAAATAGGCTGCTCAGTGCTCCCCACTCCCACTGGTGAACAAAGAAGCTTCCCTTTATCCAAATAAGGATATGGAATAGCACAGGAACCAAGCCAAAGCCCAGAGATCAGCAAACTCTGAAGACTGGACTATTCTAGTTCAGTAAGGTGGGAAAACAAGATTTTTTTTTTTTTTTTTTTTTTTTTTTTTTTTACAGAAAACAGAGGAAAAACAGACAGTAAATGCTTTTAAACGGCTAGCGCACTTGAGTGTGTTAGCCTACAAGTAAATTAAGCAACAAATAACTTTTTAAAAGTGCAAAACAGTTAATCAACACAAAAACAGTTTAAATAGAATGCAGAGCTGTATAAACAGGCGAAAATGCAGTCGCTAAGCAGTAAATAATCAAAAAGCCAGAAAAAAATACTTAAATCAGGAAAAAGTCACTCTTTTGCTCTCTGCTGCTTGTAGAACTCTGCAGGACACCACGAGGAGCTGTGCTGAGTTGAATACAAGCGAAAAAGCTTGCTAAAGCAGGCTTTATTACAGGGGGCTGAAAAGAGCTAGGAATTGACCCAAAATGGCCAATAGACTACAAGTTTCTGGCTGGAACCACTCCTCTAGGGACAAACAGGCTGCTCAGTGATCCCCACTCTCACTGGTGAACAAAGACGCTTCCTTTTATCCAAATAAGGATATGGAATAGCACATGATGCTATGATGCTTTTGTCAGCTGTGAGACTATTAAATTAGTCTGGGCTGAGGGTGGTATTTTGGGGGTGAAAGACTATAATTACATTTTTCTGGGGGGGATTTAGAAAGAGTTGGGCTTTTGTGAGCCATGATTTAGTTGCTGTGAATGATTGTTGGGTTTTGATTGGCAGTTCTGGGAAAGTACAAGAGGTGCAGATTAAGGGTGAATCATCGGCATACTGAATTAATGTTCCTGGGGAAGAGGAAATGCCTAGATTACTGGTGAATATGTTAAACAGTAGGGGTCCTAAGATGGACCCTTGGGGATTCCTGTAGGGTTTTGTAGAAAGAGGGAAAACTGGTTAGACCATTTGACCGCTTGCTTCCGATCATGTAGTTAGCTTTTGAACAAATGAAGTGTGGTAGTGCAGCATCCAAGTTAGGATAGTGTATCTAGCAGTAAAATGTGAGAAACTGTGTCAAAGGCTTTTGAGACGTACAGAAATACTGCAGATACTATGTATCCTTTGTCCCTGGCCTTGTTAACTGCGTTTGTGAAGGAAAATAGTGCAGTGGATCTGCTATGATCTGCCTGAAGCTGTGCTGAGTTTGAATCAGCAGTGTGCTTTGAAGTAGATATTTTATTAATTGTTGGTGAATACACATTTCCATGATTTTGGATAATGGGGATAGAAATGATATTGGGCAGAAATTAGATATTTCTGTGGAGTGTCCTCCTTTATGAATTGGCATTATGTGTGACATTTTCCATATTGTAGGGACTGTGCCTTCTGAGAGTGATCTGTTTATCAGGATGCTGACAGGATATGCAATTGAGTCAGCTGCAAGATTTGGGTATTGGGGTGGGAGGCTGTCAGCTGATGCACAGCGGGGTTTCAGCTTGAGCAGTAGCTTTTTTATTGTGGAGGTAGTTATGGGCTGAAAGCACAATGTAGTGTTCTGGCTATTTTGTTGGTTACTGGCATAGATATGGACTTGGTCTGTTGTAGGTGGTGTTGCATTATTCTGGTTAGTGTGTAGGTTTGGGTGGGGGTGTTCTGAGTTAACTTTTTGGGTGAGTAAGGATTTTATGAAGTATTTTTGGATTTGTCTGCTATTTGTGATAGGGGATGGCATTGGGTGAAGGGGAGTAATCCTTGTTAGTTTCTGGATTGAGGAGGGTAGTTACAGAGTGCCAGAATGTTTGGGGGTTGTATTTGTGTTGTAGCTGGAGGTTCGAATAGTAGAGTTCCTTACATTTATCCACTAGCTTGGTAACTTTGTTGTGTAGTGTGTTAAAGGCTTGGAGATTTTGCTGGGTTTTGTTATGTTTCTATTTAGCCCACACTGTGTCTTTTTGTTTCATAAGGTCAATGCAATTAGTGGTTAACCATGGGGGGGTTCTTTATTCTTTTTGTTTGTACAGGGGTGAGGCTATCATTTATTTTCAGGAAGGTGGTATTGAAGAAGTGAATGGCATTGTTGAAGGGCAGGATTTTAAAGGTGACCAGTTAATATGTATTATTTCTAGCTGTTTTTATGGAGTGTTTGTTAGGAAGGTGGTTGGTGGCACTGATGGCAAAAGCTGGAAGACGGTCACTTAGTGAGATTGAGTGTGTACCTGAGGAGGAGAAATTGGAGGGGTGAGATACAAGAATCCAGTCTGAGGTGGAATGGGTAGTAAAGGCTTTGTTGAACCTTGTTGGGGTTGGTGATTAGTTGTTTGAAACCATACAGGTTGATATTTGTGGTGGGTGAGTTTGCCAGTTTATATTCATGTCACCTAGGATGACTGTTTTTACCTTGATCATTTCAGTAGTCCAGGACAGTATATCTTCCAGAACTGGTATATTATTTCTGGGAGGGATGTAGACTGATGATGCCGATTTTTTTAGAATTGTTAAGGTTTAGGATGGTTATTAGTATTTCAGCATTATGGAATTTAGGTATACTGTGAGGGTATAGAGTTATGTTGAGTATGAAGAGATAAAGGAGAGCTATCCCTCCACCTTTCTTTTTTTGGCTTGTCTAGTCTGTATATGGCGAAGTTGGGGGATATAATCTCAGCAACTTTTATGGTGGAGTGTAGCCAGGTTTCTGTTAGGGCTAATATATCTAGATTATTTTATTCTATTCAAGAATGCAGGGAGGTTATTTTGTTGCATATACAGCTTAGGTTGATGGTAAATAGGTTTAGACTCTTGGAGTATGCTTCTGTGTTTGGTCTGGGGTTTGAGTATATGTCGCCACTCTGTAGTAACTTTAGAATGAAGTAAGAATATAGTGGGTTGTCCTTAGTTTTGAGTTTGGGATTTAGAGCAATAAAATGGGATTTGATGGTAACATCTTTTTTTATTTTGGTATTGGAGTTGTATGGGAAAAGATAGTTAAATAGTTGGGGGGAAATATTGGAGTAGTTGCTTTGGTTTTGACATATGTTGCTGGAGGCTGATGTTAAAGAGTAGCTGGCAATGGCTGTTTTATTTGTGGGTGTTGTGCCTAAGTTTAAGAATAATAGTGCTGTGAATAAAATGGAGGAAGGAAGTAAAATATTATTTGAGGTGTAGTACATTGTAATGTGTGGGAAGGAGAACAGAATTTAGCTAGGTTTGAGTTTGAATGTATCCAATGGGGAGTGAACAGATTGGAAATTTTTCTCTTACTTTGGTGGGAAGTATTCTGATTTATTAGGAGTTGATTGTGGGTGGGGTTTCTCAAAGTAGAAGTTTGAGGGTATGGGGGGGGTAGGTTAGGGGAACGGGGTGAGCTCGAGCATAGCAAGGGTGAATTGAGAGGGCTGGCCCCAGTCTGAGTTGTTTGCCACTAAAAATAGTAATAAAAAAAAATAAAACATGAAAATAGTGCCACTATCCAACCCAAATGGAAATAAAAAAATATAGTGATCACTATAAAAATTAGTTTCTTTCGGCTTTTCCTGGTTAGGGGTCGCCACAGCAGAACTCCGGTCCGCTAATGATTGGCATTTGATTTTTACGTACCAGCTTGCCAGGCCTGATGCACAACCTTCAACGAAGGTACGCCCATTCACGCATGAGCTGAGAATCGAACCGGACATCGTCTTACTGCGGGTCAGTGATCACTATAAAAATAGGGTTCCCTATTAAAACCGCAAAGGTCCACTTACTCAAATATGGAAACGTCTACATGTATTCATTGAACCGTGAAAACACTGATCGTCCTGAACAGCGAAATCCAAAATGTCGAATCATCATAGGTGGCCCTTCTGCGGTATAGCTCCATAAGGTAAGTGTGTGATAGTTATGGACCTTAGGGTTAGGGTGCGGGTTAAGGTAAGTGCATAGATAGTAATGTATGAAAGGTTTAGTGTAGGGTTAGAAGTAGGGTTTTGGTTAGTGTATGTATGTGGTTTATTTATTTTGTTTGGGTAGGTAGTATGTAGAGGGTGGTAGGGTTGGCCAACTATGATGATTCGAGATTTTGAATTTCACGATTTAGGGCATTCGGTGTATTTGTGATTCACGCAATATGTGTTGATGTTTACATATTCACTGAAAAGGATTTTCACGGTTATAATATAGACCCAAAAATAGTACTCAGTAAGTTTGTGCTCTTAAATGCAGAAATAAGGTAGAAAGTCCTGAAAAGTATTTTCTTGTGGCAGGGAGATGATCTTGTAGAGAGAAAGACCTTGTGGCTCAGTAATTGTAGGTGAGAAGGTTTAGCTTAGGTGATTAGTGAGCTGCTGGAAGACAAAACTAGGAGTAGAAGGTATAGTGCAGTAGACTGAGTAAAGGTAAATGCTAATAGGAAGGTAGGAGGATTCAAAGGTAGTTATCCTTGTAGTGCTTGTGAAGGCTGCCAGACCAGCTAGCTAGAATTTTTTAAATAATTCTACATCATTGTAAATATTAAGAGGATCCATAGGCTTGTCTACAAATGTAAGTAACCTGTATGTTATGTGCTGAGCTTCAAAAAATTAACTACAGTGCACCCTGGTGGAAAAGAGCAGAAATGTTTAGGGACTATATGCCTGTGCAAATGTATATTTTCATAGTAGAAATTGGGATGTACAGAATTAACTTGCAAACTCTGAGAAAATAAGTAAAGAGTTTTATGATTGAGTTTACCACAGCTAGAAGAGAGAATGTCTACAGCTAGAGTTTATTTCTATTGTCTTGAGACAGAGGTAATTACTAGGTTTCACATGAAAAGTTATTTTGTATTGCTCTGTGACTTCCTAACAGCTGTACATCTGAGAGATAAGTATATTTCACAGACACATGTTAAATTTTAAGATCCTGTTAGCCTGGAAACTAAGACAGAGGCGACAAGAATGATGTAATCTGAGATAACCCAGCAGAAATGTTTGATAATAATTTAAGAACTATCTCAGAGAGAACGTCAAGGCATTTTGTATCTTGTCTTGGACCTGTAAACATCCATTCAGCACTTGTATTTGCCTGTATCAGTAAGTAAGACTTAGATCATAGCATTTATCTTAGAGATAGAATAAGAAAATAGTAAGATCAGTCTAGATATTTTCTGAATTCATGTGAGACTGTCCTGCAATGCTGTTTTAAAGTATTTCCTGTGATTCTGAACTCAGTTGTCACTGTGTTGAGTTAATGAGTATTGTCTTGTTCTTTTATTATTTATTCTTAATTATATTTAAACCTTTTAATCGTGGCTGCTTTGTTAGAGATATTTAAGCTCTTAGTGTACTTGCATATGTATTATGGGCCACTCCTAAATAGGCTTCAAGTCTTGGACACACCATTTGGATAATAGTAACATTGCACAGTAGAATTGGTCACTGTTTGTCAGGGCCTTATAGTAGCTGATAAGTAATGGTTGGTGTCAGCTGGTACTACCGTATAGTCTGTGCAGAAGGGGGCATAGCTAGTGAACCTGTGTCAGCCGTCCCCAGGAGTGTCTGTGTGTTTGTATATAAATCAGATCTCAAAGAGTGTGTGTGTGTGTGTGTGTGTGTGTGTGTGTGTGTGTGTGTGTGTGTGTGTGTGTGTGTGTGTGTGTGTGTGTGTGTGTGTGTGTGTGTGTGTGTGTGTGTGTGTGTGTGTGTGTGTGTTAGCTACTTGGGCAGGGATATGATGCACTGGTTGGACAGAGATGGTGCTGGAAGTTTGGCTTGACCACTCAGCCGAGATCGTATATAGCTGTGCCAGTGGGGAGTCTACTGGGGATCTGGAGAGAGAGGGAGAAACCAGCCCCAGTCTGACTCTCATCTCTGTGTGCCCTTAAAGGAAATTGTACTTTACTGTGTGTGTACTTGTCATCCTTCCAATGTGCATGTCCCTCACTGGTGTTAGTTGTGAGGACTGAGGCTCCTTGATTACTGGGCTAGTGCAGGGGCTTCACATATTAATTGATAGCAGTGGTGGGATATCCACATCACATATTAATTTGTTAACAGTGGTGAAATAGCCACATCACATATTAATTGGCTTGTAGTGGTGTGGATACTGAATTCCTGTAGCTTGTGTACTGTGATCACTGAAGGTGCTTGTACTCTTAATCAGCCATGCAGTGAACATTCAGAGTTCATATCACAATTGCTTCATTTTTTTTGTTAGCTTAGTTAGGCAGAGCAGAGCAGGCAAGCATGTCTGCAGAGGGGTATGGCAAGCTGGAAGGAGCCAGTTGGCTGAAATGTGCCAGGCTAATGGACTGCTGCATGCCAACCTGACTAAGGCAGATGTGACTGCAGCTTTAGTCACAGCTGCATCAGAGAATAGTAACCAGGAGGATGATCCGACTGGCTGTGGAGATGTACAACTCTCAGAGAATGAACAGCTCAACCTTTCTACAGAGGACTTAAAAATCCATCTGGAGTTAAAGAGACTTAAGCTAGAGGCCAAAAGTTTAGAAATAGAGGCAGCAGAGAGACTGAAGTGTCTAGAGACTGATGAAAATGAGAAACTGTTATGCCTGAGAGTTGAGGAGAAGAAGAGAGAGAGACAACATGAAAAGGAGATGCTGACTCTTTGCCAGAGTCATGGAGGTAAGGGGAAGGGAGTAACCAAACCCCAGAAGCAATAAAGGTCAGTAAATTTCTTCCACAATTTACAGTGGGGGGAAATTTTGATAGTTTCATTCATATGTTTGAGAGGGTATGTAAACAGTATGATGTTGGCCAAGGGCTCTAGGTATGGTTCCTGACTCCCTTATTCTTCACAGTACACTAGCTATAGGAACTCAATATCCACACCACTACAAGCCAATTAATATGTGATGTGGCTATCTCACCTGATCCCCTTACTCTATGGTAAAGCTGTAAATGTTCTTTCTAAATTATCTGATAACGACTATTTAAATTATAATGTTGTAAAGAACTGTTTGCTAGAAATGTTAAAGTTAACACCTGAAGCTTATAGGAAAATGTTTCGTGAGCATAGACACAAGGCAGATGAAAGTGTGTGTGAATATGTTGCTGGCTTAAGCACTTATTTTCATAGGTGGGTTAGTGGATGTCAGGCCACCAGTTTTGAAGGGCTGGCAGACCATTTGTTGATGGAACAAGCCCTTAGCACTTTGCCTGAGGACATGAGGATCTAGTTAGCTGACAGACAATGCACTACTTTAGATGAGTTGGGAAAGAAGGGAGACCTATATCTAGCAAGCAGGGCATTCCTGCACAGGAAAGGGACACGCAGTGCTGCTCATGGGTCTAAGGGAACCCATGGTGGGCACCCCAGACTGCCCCAACAGAATCTGCCTTTAGCAAGGGAAGCCACTAGTCCAGGTACACATCGAGGACCTAGGGTTAAATGTTTTAAATGCAACCAGTGGGGCCATGTAGCATATAGATGTCCATGGAGGCAAGGTGGGGAACAAAAGGTAGGAGAGCCAGTAAGTGGGAATTACAAAATGCCAACAGTAAGTTGTCTCGAGACAAAAAGGGTACCAAACTATGACAAGATGTTATATCCTATCCTAGTGAATGGTAAAGAGACCATTGCTAAGATAGACATAGCCTCTGACATAACCATTGTGAAGCCTGCAATGGTTACAGAGGAGCACTACTTGCCTGGGCAGTCTACTCCAGTCAGAACTTTAGGAGGGACACCATTCCAAATACCTTTGTCTAGGGTTCACCTTGACTGGGAAGGTGGAAAAGGAAGCCATCAAGTAGGTGTGTTGAGGATATCCCTGCAAATGTCCTGATAGGAAATGATTTGATAGTGCAGTACTGTGTGTTCATGCAGTTATACACAGTCAGGCTTGGAGACAAGCATGTGGGTCTGGTAGCCTGGGGAGACCCAGACAGATCGCACACTTGCAGCCAGAACTGGTGAGGTGGTTACTTCAGGGAGGGAGCTACCCTGTAGTAATGAGATTGAAGGTGAGCCACAGCTGCTTGTGGGTACTAATGCTCCCTTGGACAGAGCAACTGAAAGGGCAGAGGTGAATAGTAGTATCCAGGCTGACAGTGTGGCACTGCTGTCAGAGGATACCAGCTGGGAAGGGTTACAAAGAGAGAGGTGAGACAGGCTCAGCTCTCAGACCCTACATTACAAGGCCTGAGAGAAGTAGCTAGTGAGGCACCTGATTCTGAAGGGAAGGGAAAATCTGTATACTGGGACAAAGGGTTGCTGTACAGAGAGTGGACCCCTGAGGGAGGGTTAGAGGGTGAGAGAATAAAGCATTTGGTACTGCATAGAGCCTACCATCTGGCCCTTCTAGCCATACCCCATGACATTCTCCTTGCAGGTCATATGGGCATAAAATGTACAAAGAGACGTATTATGCAGAACCTTTATTAGCCTGGGATTTTCAGAGATATAACAGGGTCCTGCAGGACCCGTGACCAGTGCCAAAAGGTAGGCAAGGCACGAGACAAGGTGAAAGCTCATTTGATACCATTGCCTGCGATTCAGGAGCTATTTCAGAGGGTAGCTATGGATATTGTGGGGGCTCTGGCTACCATAAGTTCCACAGGGAAAAGCTATATCCTATTGGTAGAAGATTATGCTACTAGATACCCTGAGGCAGTGGCTCTGTCCTCCACTGAGGCAGAAAAGGTGGCAAATGCTTTGTTAGAGATTTTCAGCAGGGTAGATTTCTCAAAAGAAATACTGACTGACAGAGGAGCCAATTTCATGTCAGACCTGCTGGCTTGTCTCTGGAAGTACTGTGGGGTGAAGCACCACCCCCTACCATCCCCAGACTAATGATTTTTTTGAGAGGTTAAACTCTACACTCAAGATGATGTTATGGGCACTTGCCAATCAGTTTAAGAGGGAGTGGGACAAATATTTGCCCCATCTGTTGTTTGCTTACAGAGAGGTACCCCAGAAATTCACAGGTTTTTCACCCTTTGAGTTGTTGTATTGGCATAGGGTGAGAGGACCTTGGGATTTGATTTGAGATGAGTGGGAAGGTGTGTATGAATTCCACAAGGAGTCTTTTGTGGCATATGTCCTAAACCTCAGGCCAAGGTTCAGGGAACTCATGGACTTGGCCCAGGAGAACCTGGCAGAAGCCCAAGTGCAGAAAAAGGTCTGGTATAACAGGAATGCCCGAGCTAGATAGTATCCTGAGCGGCAGCAGGTAATGGTTCTCATTCCTGTCAATCACAACAAGCTACAGGCAGCTTGGGAGGGGCCCTACAAGGTGGTAAGGAAGGTCAATGATGTTAACTACATGGTAGAACTGCTAGGTAGGAGGCAGGGGCACAGATTGTACCATGTTAACATGATGACACCTTACCATGATAAGGAGGCCCTTGTGCTGAGTATTTGCAGTGGACTGCAGGAGGAGTCTGAGGGGATTCTGATCTCTTCAGTGAGACTCAAACTAACACCTCAGTGGAAGGGGTAGCAATGTCCCAACAGCTATCCCCTACCCAGGTTCGAGAAATCCCAGCAGTGTTCCAGGAGTCTGGGGACATGTTCACTGTGGATCTAGGACCCCAATTGCCTATTTAGCAGGCCCCTTATATGGTGCCTGAGACTGTCAAACAGACTCTGAGGGAGGACATACAGGAAATGCTGTTACTAGGGGTAACTGAGGAGTCCAGTAGTCCCTGGGCCTCCCCAGTTGTGATGGTACCAAATAAGGATGGCAGCACCAGGTTCTGTGTGAACTACAGGAAATTAAATAGTCACACAGAGTTAGATGCTTACCCCATGCTTAGGACAGATGAAGCCCTAGAGCAGCTGGGTGGGGCTAAGTATCTTACCACCATTGATCTTACCAAGGATGAATAGCAGGTGCCCTTGACTCCCAGTGCTAGAGAGAGGTCAACCTTCGTGACTTTTTTTGGCTTGTATGAGTTCACAAAGATGCCCTTTGGGATGAATAATGCCCCAGTGACTTTTTAGAGGCTGGTAGAGCATATCCTAGGAAGAGCAGGAGATTTTGCCCTTGCTTACCTAGATGATATTGCCATCGATAGCCATTCATGGCAAGAGCACCTTCAGCATGTCAGGGAGGTGGTGGGAAGACTACAGAGGGCAGGGTTGACCATTAAGCCCAGCAAATGTCAGGTGGGTATGTCAGAGGTCTCCTACCTGGAACATAGAGTGGGGAGTGGTAAGATCAGGCCAGAACCGGCTAAAGTGGAAGTCATTCAGGCATGGCCTGTACCTGTTACCAAAAAGCAGGTGAAGACATTCTGAGGGACAGCAGGGTATTACAGAAAGTTCATCCCCAGTTATAGTACCATAGCTGCTCCACTCACAGACCTGACAAAGAAAAACAGGCCTTATAAGGTAGTGTGGACCCCAGCATGTGAACAGGCATTCCAGAAGCTTAAAGGGGTTTTGGAAGGACCCCCTGTGTTAGCCAGACTGGATTACAGCAAAGAATTTGTTCTGCAGGTGGATGCTTCAAATGGGGGGCTGTACTTAATCAGTTTTTTTCAGAGGGAGAAGAGCACCCAGTGGTATATCTCAGCCATAGGCTCCAACCCAGGGAGGAATGCTATGCAGCTGTAGAAAAGGAATGTCTAGCCATAGTGTGGGCACTGCAGACACTTCAGCCTTATCTGTATGGAAGGAAATTCACTGTAGTTACAGACCACAATCCCTTAACATGGCTACATCGAGCCTGCCTGCAAAATGCTGAGTTACAAAGGTGGAGCCTAGGATTGCAAGCATATGGTATGTCAGTGCAGCACTGCAATGGGGTTAGCAATGCCAACACAGATGGGCTGTCAAGACAGGGAATGGGGTAAGGTATTCCCAGATAAGCTCAACTCTCTCAAGAAACGTTTCTCGAGGATCACTTGAAAAACTAGCTTGAGTTCTCGTGGGGGGGGGGGAGAAATGTGAAGGCTGCTAGCCCAGCTAGCTAGAATTTTGTAAATAATTCTATGTCATTGTAAATATTAATATGATCCATAGGCTTGTCTACAAATGTAAGAAACATGTATGTTATGTGCTGAGTTTCAAAAATGTAACCACAGTGCACCCTGCTGGAAAACAGCAGAAATGTATATGAACTATATGTCTGTGCAAATGTATGGTTTCATAGTAGAAATTGGGACATACAGAGTTAACTTGCAAACTCTGAGAAAAGAAGTAAAGTGTTTTATGATTGAGTTTATCACAGCTAGAAGACAAAATGTCTACAGCTAGAGTTTCTTTCTATTGTCTTGAGACAGAGATAGTTACTAGGTTTCACATGTGTGTTTTTGTATTGCTCTGTGGCTTCCTAGCAGCTGTACATCTGAGAGATAAGTATTTTTTACACACACATGTTACATTTTAAGTTCCTGTTAGCCTGGGAACTAAGGCAAAGGTGACAAGAATGATGTAATCTGAGATGGTTATACTGACCAAGGCTATGTAATTCTTGCTGAAACTGGTCTGTTTGCTGCCATATTAAAATTGGTTTCTATACACCACTTTGGGCTGGCTGCTCCCTTTTTGACTGTAATCTGAGATGACCAAGTAGAAATGTTTGATAGTAATTTAAGAACTATCTGAGAGAGAAAGTCAGGGCATTTTGTATCTTGTCTTGGAACCTTAAACATCCATTCGGCACTTGCATTTGCCTGTATCTGTAAGTAAGACTTAGATCATAGTATTTCTCTTAGAGATAGATAGGAAAATAGTAAGATCAGTCTAGATATTTTCTGTATTCATGTGAGACTGTCCTGCAATGTTGTTTTAAAGCATTTCCTGTGATTCTGAACTCTGTTGCCACTTTGTTGAGTTAATGGGTATTGTTTTGTTCTTTTATTATTTATTATTAAATATATTTAAACCTTTTAATCATGGCTGGTTTGTTAGAGATATTTAAGCTCTTACAGTGCTTCCATATGTATTTGGTAACACTGTACAGGCCACTCCTAAATAGATTTCAAGTGTTGGACACACTTACCATTTGGAGAATAGTAACACTGCTCAGTAGAATTGGTCACCCTTTGTAGGGCCTTACAGTAGCTGATAAGTAGTGGTTGGTGGCAGTGGTACTACTGTATAGTCTAGGCAGAAGGGGTCATAGCTAGTGAACCTGTGTCAGCCTTCCCCAGGAGTGTCTGTGCATTTGTATATAAATCAAATCTCAAAGTGTGTGTGTGTGTGTGTGTGTGTGTGTGTGTGTGTGTGTGTGTGTGTGTGTGTGAGCTACTTGGGCAGGGACACGAAGCACTGGTTAGACAGAGAAGGTGCTGGAGGTTTTGGCTTGACCACTCGGCTGAGATCTCAACCCTATAGTTGTGCCAGTGCGAAGTCTTATTGGGGATCTGGAGAGAGGGGATGAAACCAGCCCCAGACTGGCTGTGATCTCTGTGCGTAAGGGAAATTGTACTTTATTGTGTGTGTTTGTCATCCTTCCAATGTGCACGTCCCTCACTGGTGTTAGTGGTGAGGATTGAGGCTCCTTGATTACTGGGCCAGTGCAGGGGCGTCACAGTGCTACGTTTGATTTTAGCTAACGTTTCAATTACATTGGTACCTCTTATCTGGACAAAGTACAGCTAGAGCTGTGGGATTCAACAGATCAGAGATAGGAGCATGGTGATGATGTATAGGTGGGCATTAACTTTTAGAAGGTAAGTTTACAAAGTTTAAGTTAAAAGAAGTTTCAAGTTACTGAGTACAGCATACATTAGCTAACAGTTCATGGAGAACAGCATACTTTAGCTGCAGGCTTGCATGGCTCTTTAATTTCTGTAGTTCTGTAACCAGTTGAGTCAAGAATGGTTCAGGGGGTATTCCAGGGCTATTGTAGCAACTTGTTCCTGGTTCATAGCAGTAGGGAGTTTCAGGATTTTGTGTGCTTGCATGCATGTCAGGTTTTGACATTTCAAGTTTTCTTTATTGTGCTAATTAACCCTCTGTTTTGTGAGCATATCTGTTTATTCAGCTTAGTAACTGGGGTACAGCATTGATCCAAATGGACCTATTTCAGTGTTAACCCAGACAAATATGAATGACAGTAGATAAGCAAGTTAACAAGTAGCATTATGAACACAAACAAAATGTTGTAGGAGATATCAATGAATCAATATCAATAATAATAATAATAATAATAATGATGATGATGATGATAAAGTGTACAATATAGGGAATGATAGGAAGGCATAGTAAGAGTGAGTAAGAAGAGAAGAAAAAGACAAGAGTGAAATAGTGAAGGGATACAGCACATACTATAAAAGCAAAAGTAAGCTAAGGGCACACAGACATTGACTATATACAATATATTCAATGAAGAAGAGATATCACATATTAGTGTAGGAAAATAATGTGAGGAAGACATAGGTGTCTGATTGGTCAAGAGGAGATTAAGAAATAAGCTGATGTGTCCAGAGGGAAAGCATGTGAAATTGACTAAGACATTAGATGATCTTTAAGATGAGCATGAAATGATGGGTGTGATTTATTTATTTATTTGCATTTGTTTATCGGGATAGTCCACTTGGCCATAAAGAGCCCATTTACAATGAAGGCCTGGGGAGAAAAGCTCCACAGACAAGTAAACATAACAAGCATGAACAATTAAATAAGATTATACAAAGTAATTACAATAGCAAGAAGGTTAACTCAAAAGAGTATGAGATAAATCTGATTAGTTGACATTTTGATGAGATTCACAGAAGCATTCAACATCTGGAAATTGACACAACGAGAAGTATATAAACTTTGTACAATTGTTAATAGCTACAAAAGATAGATTGAACAGAATATAAAATGACGGAATGAGAGAGGAGATATGGAAGTGGATGTGGTCAGAACTTACAAGTTGGAGGCGAGATACAACTGCATCCACATATGAAGGAGAAGTAAGTATGTAAGGAAGTTTTAAAGGCTGCAAGGTTTGGGATAGATCTAGATTGAGGTTTTTAAGATCAGTAGGATGGGATTCCCAGATTCTGGTGCCTAGGATGGAGAAGGCATGGTTAATGTAATGACGTCTTGATCTGGGACATTGGAAAAGTGACCAGACTGCTTAAGAATTCTTAAATTGTAACTGGGGTGGGTTGGGGGTCATCTTAGCAGGTTGGAGACAAGGGAAGGTGAGGAATAGTGTTGGAATCTAAAAAGCAGGTTGGCATGTTGAAAGACAAGAAGCCAATTAGATTTATTAAGCATGACACAACGATGCTCGCTTCTAGTGGACAGAGTAATGAAATGGCAGATAGAGTTGCTTATAGTTTGGATGGTGGAGAGTTTTTGTTGGATGCTGCTACAACCAGTGGAAGTCTATATCTAAGCTATGCTAGTAGAATGCCTTTGTCTATGATAATCCTGGTTGGTCTGGAGAGAAAGGGAAAAAATTTATAGGACCAAAATAGGAGGAAATTTGTTTTCTTTCATATTTGTTCTAGGTGAAGGTGAAAGTTCAGTGCAGGATCAAGCCTCATACCAAACGTATTTGATGGAAATGACTTGGTCAATATGCTGTCAACTGGTTATCTGTAAGAAGTTGTTCAAAGTTATTCTGCCCTATAGAGGAGGTACCAAACAGCATTGTTTTAGTTTTGGAATTGTCCAGCATTAGATTTTTCTTATTAAATCATTTTATAAGAAAAAGGGAGTTAACTTGTAATAGTTGCTGTATGGCTGAGGAAGTCAAGTTTAAGAGAAATAAGACATGCCATCAGCATAAAGTAAGAGAGAGAGAGGTGAGGGAAGTCAAGTGGTAGTTACTTAATGAAAATGGAAATGGAAAAAGAAGGGGAGCCAGAATGGAGCCCTGAGTAACTTCTTTAAGGTGAGGGATGAAGCAGAGGGTGTTCTGAAACTGAACATAGAAATAACAGCTGGAAAGATAATTGTTAAACCAATGAGCTGTATCAGGACTAATTCCAATTTCAGTTAGGTGATCTAACAGAATGTTATAGCCAACCCGAAGGAAAGCTCTGGTTAGGGTAATACAGATGGCTTAAATGAGAAGGTCTTTGTCCGGAGGCAGAAGAACTTAATCAGTAAGTGTTCAGAGTGCAATAGAGGTGCTCCTACCTGCCTAGAAGTTATGCTATCTTAAGGAAAGTTAATGATGTTGGGAGATGTAATGGGTGAGTTGATTGTAAACTAATGTTTCAAGGATTTTACCAATTATGAGAAGAATGCAGCTACGTTGAGGGTAATGCTACTCAATGCTAGAAGTCTAAACCTCAAAATGCACTCACTCAAGGCACTCCTTAAAATGGAGAACACTGACATCTGTGCAGTGACAGAGACCTGGTTCAAAGCTCCAGAGAGCACCTCTGCATTACCAGGCTATAATTCATACCACACCTTTCGGCCACCTAACCCAGACCAAAACATAAAGGCAGAGGCATGTCCATATTCATTAAAGATGTCCACACCTCCAGGCTAGTTGCCCAGCATAATGCATCTGAGATTATCCAAGTGCAACTAACTCTGGGCAAGACTGCAATCCAAATTGTAGCTTGCTACAGACCTCCCACCATGCCCCAGAATTCCCACTCCTCTTTACTTGATACACTGGAAAATATTAGGGTACAACCCAACACCCTAATAATGGGTGATTCCCACTACCCCACCATTAACTGGGAAAACTACTCATGTACAAACTTTTGCTCAACGTTTTCTGGAATTCATAAATTCCAACGCCTTGGATCAACTTATCGACACCCCCACCAGGGGCAGCAATATCCTAGACCTGGTCATTACCAATATGGGCGACCGGTGTTCCACGCCAGAGGTCAGTTCCTCATTGGTCAGATCCAACCATAAGCTAATCACCCTAGACATCCACATCCCGCCCCCACCCCCCATTAGAGAAATAACCGTAAATAATTTCTCCAAAGCCAACTTCACGCTTCTTAAGACAGAAAAGGCAAACTTCACGACACCCAAGCAGAGGGACAATAGAGGTACGACTGCTGAATCCTACACAAATACACTTTATAAGCACTTACATGAGTGCATGGATCGTGCTATCCCTAACAGAACCAAGATGCTATCCTTCAAAAAAAGGAAGCCAATCTGGTGGTCTTCTGCCATAAATAAACTTTACAACAGAAGAAAGAAACTGTTGCAAAAAAAAGTAAAATCCCATGATTGGAGGAACTCCCTGGTTAGCCTCAGTAAGAACCTGAGATCCCTCATAAAATCCTCCAAAGCTAGTTATGAAAACAAAATCACCACTGATTCTAAAGGCAATCACAAAGCATTCTATAGCTATGTCAAGAATCTCAATGGCAACACTCAGATCTGCTCTGAGTTACAGCACAATGGCACTAAATATACAGAACCAACTGATATTGCCAACATCCTGGCAGATAGGTTCAGTGCTAACTTTACCCCCCTCTCATCTCCTAAAGGGCTCATCTCTATACTGGAAGAATGAAAATTTCCTGTAATCACAGTTGCACAGGTAAAAACCTCACTCTCCAAAGCCAAGAACACAGCATCCATGGGACCTGACAACATCCCAGGCTGCATTCTACACGAACTACGGAATGAACTGGTACCCCAAAGTACCATGTTCAATCATAGCCTCATCTCAGGCTTTGTGCCCATTGAATGACGCACTGCAGCTGTTATCCCACTCCACAAATGGGGAGCCACCACAGACCCCGGGAACTACCATCCCATTAGCCTGATGAGCCTGGACTGCATGGCCATGGAATGCATCGTTATGGAACTCATAAAAAAAGACATTGGTAATCTCCAAACTCTGGACCCCACACAGTTCGGGTTTGTAAAAGGCAGATCATGTCTCCTAAACGTGATAGACTTCTTTGAAGCAGTCACCAAAGCCGTAGATGAGGATAAGGTGATTCACACAGTCTATCTAGATCTCGCCAAGACTTTCGACGCCATCCCCCACTCTGGAATTATAGATAAACTCACTAAACTAGGTATAAATCCCTATGTCACAAGATAGGTTGCCACTGGCTCAATGACAGAACCCACACTGTGAAAGTAGCAGACTCCAAATCCGACTTCAGTCCATTGACAAGTGGAGTACCACAGGGCTCAGTCCTGGGTCCTCTCCTGTTTCGTATCTACTTCTCTGAAGTACAAGCTAACTCAGAAGGTCTTTGGCTAACTAAGTTTGCAGATGACTGCAAACTAGGAGCCATAATCAAAACTCCTAATGATGTGGACATCCTGCAAAAGGGCCTCACTGAGACAGATGCCTGGTGACAAAGCCATGGCCTCAAGCTCAATGCCAAAAAGTGCATTGTCATCCCCTTTGGTAAAAACTCTGTACCCATGAACTACCACATAGGCGGTAGTCTACTTAACACTGAAAGTGTAATAAGAGACCTTGGGACACAGGTGGACAGCAGTTTCTCCTTTGATAATCACATTGCCATAGTGGTCAGGAAATCCTTCTACGTGGCACACCTCATCACAAAAGGTTTCTCATCCAGAAAAAAAGAGGTCATTGTTCCCCACTACTCATCACTCATTTGACCCATTATAGAGTACAACGCTCCTTTTGGTATGTACCTCACAAGACATCTACAACAACTGGAAAGGCCGCAGAAATACCTCACAAAGAGTATTACTGGCCTCAAACAGATGCCCTACACAGACCGTCTGAAAAAACTCCAGCTTTACTCCATCGCATATCACCTACTCAAAGGCAATCTCTGCCTAACATAGAAAGCTATGTCAAACCCAGAGTTGTTGGACATGCTCCACTTAAAGAAATCCCAATCCCTCCAAGCTACACGCTCTAGGGACTTAAACCTTGTCACCACAATAAACAGAACATGCTGGAGATGTAGATTCCTGTCCCAGAGATTTCCCATACTCTGGAACAGACTACCTATCTATGTCAAACAGAGCTCCTCATTAGCACTCTTCAAGAAAAATCTTGATAATTGGATGGGAAATAGGAAATTCACTCCAGGGATCACTTCTGTAGCTCTGCTTGACAGGGGCACAGGAAAATGATTTTCTTGGGTGCCAAATGCCAGGGTACCTTTTTGGCTAGGCTTATATAGGCCCTAGGGCCAATAGCCTAGTACCTACCTATGAACCTATGTCTTGACTTAGGCAGAGATTATAAATTTGAAGCTGGGGGAACTATGAATATAGGAGTAAGAACCATGGGGAGAAGTGGATGGGACCAGCAGGTAAATCAGTTATTAGTTCTTCAATTTGTGGTACTATGTGTTTAGCCTTGATTGCTTTGAAATGGAAAGTGGGAATATAGGGAGAATAGAGAGGCTAGAGGGAGAAGAGGGGTTATTAATGGAATCAGGGATGAGAAGTGTAATGATGTCAAGGCTGGGATCAGATACTGTGAGGTAAGTTGAGGAGTAATGGGTGCTAACTGGATTCAAACAGCATCTCAGGAGGTTGACCTTTGCTCAGAATTTTTTAAGTGAGTTTAGAAGGAATGGCTAATGCTTTTTCATAGCATGACTTTTATTTCACCTGACTGCCTGTTTAGCTAGATTTTTTAGTTTAGTATAGTGTTGCCTGGAGTTTGAGGATGTGTTGTTTTTCAAACTATGAAAAAAGAAAAAGAAACAAGTGGTTTAAGCGGAGATCAACCAGTACAAAATGAAAGAAAAAAAATCATCACATTAGTGACACCACAGATACGAACCACAGCACTAGGACCAATTCACTTATGTTCCATTCATATTGTAGTATCACTAAGGTAGTGTTTTTTTTTTTTTTTTTCATTTTTGTTTTTCAAACTATGCCAGGCATTGTCTTTGAGGCTAGGAGGCATTTGAGTTGGTACATGAGCCAGTTGTTTTTTGGAGAGTTTATAGAGCAATATCATTTTAGGGAACAGTGAGTCCTGGAAGTTATGAGGATTTGTATGAGGAAAATGGTGCAGTGGTTAGGGTTAGTAGAAGAGAAAATAAGAGACCAATCAAGCAAGGCTAGAATTGTTTTTAGTTTGAGAATGATAGATTGGGATTTCTTCCAGAAGGATATGAGTGAAGGAGGGATTTTGTTTACGTGGTGAGAGATGCTGAAGCTGATTAGACAATGGTCGCTGAAGGAAGTGAGGTGAATGAGAATTTGAGAAATTATGTTAGGAATATTAGTAAAAAGTGGGTGATGAGAAGAACTAGGGTTTGGTGTGGTGGGTTCAGTGTATGCCAGCTATACAGGTTTGAAGTCATTGAGGATTTCCAAGATTATGATTAGGGCCAAGAAGGCTGAGATTTAAGTTTTCTAGAACGATGAAGTTTTTGTTATGTTTTATTTAAGGAGGTAATTTCAATCAGAAGGGTTTTGAATTTGGCTTAGGAAATAGGAGGGAGATAAGTGACAGCAAGATGAACAGGAAAGCACACAGAGAAGTAGCTAGTTAGGAACAGTCTGAGGTAGTGTTACTTTGAGCAAAGAGTTGGTCATTTGAATTAGCTTTAAACAACAGTATTCTTCTGTCACTAGGCCTAGAACTCAGTCTCCCGTCAAGATAATAATTGCACCCAGGTAAGAAGTGTGGGAGGGGTGGAAGGATCAGTGGGTCTGAGTTAAGCTTCTGTTCTAGCTATGAGGTCACAGTGGTGGAGGGTGAAAAAATATACTTAGTTGGTTTGTTTTGGTCTTGATACTATGGGTGTTAATTAAGACACAAGATGAAAGAGATGGGCCAGGATTAGTTTAAATAGGAGAAGGAGGAGTTTAACAGTAAACCATATATGTCAGCTGTGTACCTGAAATGGTCCACAATTACTCGTTCTACCACAACCCAGGTCACGACGGAACACTGGAATGCAATAAACAGAGAAGCTCATCACAGCCATGAGTGGAATATGAATGGAAATCCACACCCCCACCAGGGGCAGCAATATCCTAGACTTGGTCATTACCAATATGGGCGACCGGTGTTCCACACCAAAGGTCGGTTCCTTGTAGGTCAGATCCGACCACAAGCTAATCAACTTGAAATCCACATCCTGCCCCCCCCCCCCCCCCCATTAGGGAAACCACTGTAAAAAATTTCTCCAAAGCAAACTTCAAGCTTCTTAAGACAGAAGTGACAAACTTCACGACACTCATGCAGACGGACAATAGAGGTACGACTGCTGAATCCTACACAAATGCACTTTATAAGCATGAGTGCATGGATCGTGCTATCCCTAACAGAACCAAAATGCTATCCTCCAAAAAAAGGAAGTCAATCTGGAAGTCCCTGCCATAAACAAACTCTACAACTGAAGAAAGAAACTGTTGCAAAAAAAGAGTAAAATCCCATGATTGAAGGAACTTCCTGGTCAGCCTCAGTAAGAAGCTGAGATCCCTCATAAAATCCTCCAAAGCTAGTTGTGAAAACAAAATTACCACTGATTCTAAAGGCAACCACAACGCATTCTATAGCTATGTCAAGAATTTCAATGGCAACACAGGGATCTGCTCTGAGTTACAGCACAATAACACTAAATATACAGAACCAACCGATACTGCCAACATCCTGGCAGATAGGTTCAGTGCTAACTTTACCCTCCTCTCACTCCCTAAAGGGCCCATCTCTATACCGGAAGAATACAAAGTTCCTGTAATCACGGCTGCACAGGTAAAAACCACACTCTCCAAGAACACAACATCCATGGGACCTGACAACATCGCAGGCTGCATTCTACATGAACTATAGAATGAACTGGCACCCCACCTAAGCAGTCAGTCAGCAAAAGGCAGATAATGTCTCCTAAACCTGATAGACTTCTTTGAAGCAGTCACCAAAGCCATAGACTGGTGTCAAAACCATGGTCTCAAGCTCAATGCCAAAAAGTGCATTGTCATCCCCTTTGGTAAAAACTCTGTACCCATGAGCTACCACATAGATGATAGTCTACTTAACACCGAAAGTGTGATAACAGACCTTGGGACACAGGTGGACAGTAGTCTCTCCTTTGACAATCACATTGTTACATTAGTCAGGAAATCCTTCTACATGGCACACCTCATCACAAAAGTTTTCTCATCCAGGAAAAAAGAGGTCATTGTTCCCATCTACCATTATAGAATACAACGCCCCTTTTGGTATGTACCTCACAAGACATATACAACAACTGGAAAGGCCTCAGAAATACCTCACAAAGAGTATTACTGGCCTCAAACAGATGCCCTACGCAGACCATCTCAAAAAATCCAAGCATTACTCCGTCACATATCGCCTACTCAGAGGCGATCTCTGCTAACATACAAAGATATGTCAAACCCAGAGCTGTTGGACATGCTCAACTTAAAGAAATCACAATCCCTCTGAGCTACATGCTCTAGGGACCTAAACCTTCACCACAATAAACAGAATATGCTGGAGGGATAGATTCCTGTCCCAGAGACTTCCCATACTCTGGAACAAACTACCTATCTATATCAAACAAAGCTCCTTATTAGCACTGTTCAAGAAAAATCTTGATGATAGGATGGGAAATAGGAAATTCACCCCAGGGATCACCTCTGTGCTCTACTCAACAGGGGCACAGGAAAATAATTTTCTTGGGTGGCGAAAACCAGGGTACCTTTTTGGCTAGGCTTATATAGGCCCTAGGGCCAGTAGCCTAGTACCAACATATGAACCTATGAACCTATGAAACACATGCACCTGTATAGAATATCTGAAAACATATGAAGAAAATGCAGTTGTGTAAGATGCACTAACCATAACAGATGATGTTCCAATTCTTCACTGTGCAGTAGCCTATAGCTATATGGGTTATATCATACCAAGGATACAACAAATGGCCAGCTTCACAAGGATATGGCTCCTTCCCCCTCCATCACTCTGACTGCTGATTGGACAGCCCAAAGGAAGGAAATCAGCAGTCAGAGTGAAGAGGTCTTCAAATATAAGTATGCACCCTTGAAGCTGTTGATAACCCAGACAGTAATGCATGAAACTGATAAAGTGAGGCAGGTACAGAAAACCTTTGAAGTTTCCTGAACATTAAGAATATAGAAATATGATGATAGCAAATTTTAGGTCTAGTATTGCCATGGCAATTACTGGAGGAATGAGAGGTAACAGACTTTAAAGGGTTAGCATTTTGAATTTTGGTTCTTTCGTGTACTGGAACAGAAATGACAGATCTGGCACAGGTCTCCAAGAAACCTTTTTCATTGATACCAGAAATATTTTGGAATAGATGCCTTTGTCCATTTGGTCAAAAGGCACCAGTTCTATAACTCTATGGATTAGGCAGAGATGAAGGCCCTGAGGAAAAATGTCTATTTGTTTCAGAGGACTTATCTCTTTTTTTAATTACTGTTCATCTTAGAATGGTATGGATTGTTTTGCCTTTTGAAACAGAAATAGGTTTTAGGTGATTTATGACAGGGAGTTTTTATGGACACTCCCTGAATTAATTTACCTTTTGTATCAGACTGTTTGATGACCTGAGTAGCAGATGGGCCAAACAAAACCTCCTTGCCTAATGCAGAATTCAAAATTTCTGACTTTATTTCATTAGCAAACTTTTGGTTACATACCCAGGCATTCCTCCTCAAGACAGTAGCAGAAGCAATCGCTTAGGTCACAGTACCAGCACCAGAGCTGGACCCAGCACTAGGCAATCTAAGCCTAGGACCTGCTGGTTGGGAGGGGCCTGCTGGCCATAGGACTGCCACAATATTTACTTTTTAATTAAAAAAAATAAATTACGCAACTCTTCTTTAAGGGCATTCATTCTTCTTTAAGAACACCTACTGCTTCTTTGCATCCCAGCATGCATCGAAGCAGACAACTGCTGTTGCTTGATTTTCTGCACATGCAGAATTTAAACACACCAAAATAAAGCACAGACAAGTAAACATACATTGTGTTTGTGTGTGTAATGCCCTAGTTAGGGATGGCAAGTTAGTTAACTTGCCCAGGCTCAAACCTTGGACCTTTGTTACAGGAGACAATATCTTGAATCCTGTATACCAACTACGAGACTACTCAAACAACATGAATTTCACTATATTTTCAAAGAATTTTGAGTTTCAGTGCATATTCAGGGAATTCTGAACTTCAAAGGAAGAGAAGTTTACTGTTGCTCATGCCAAGTTTGTTTTCAATGTGTAACTGTTTAGTTTAGCAAATGGTCATCACTGTTTGTGCTACATAATTTGAAAATAATGTCAGTAGCACAACAGGTAGCATGCTTCCTTTTGATGCAGAATGCTGTAGGTTCTACTCCCACACCATGCAGATGGATTGCTGATACTAAGTTGTACTTCAAGAGGGGGGGGGGGTCCTCCTTTGGATGAGATTGCTAGTAGCTATGAACCTGTTGTTGGTTTGCTATCCATTCCCTATTGCAATATTACCAGCTTACCATTTTTTAATGCAACATAGGCAATTAAGTTTTTAAGGCAGCAGGCACTGAATTTGTAGATATAACACAAAATATAACGTTTGTTTGTTAGCAGCAACCTCTTCATTAGTTACAGATCTCTTTAATGTGGAATTATTCAGATGACTTTTACATCTGCAGAGATTGTACATATTGACTGATATTGGTGGGTTGTACCGGCAGAAGTTTGAGTGACCTTTTATGGTTGAAATGTTCTGAATTGGCCAGCTTTGTAGTTAGTGATTCATATGTTTGGTTTCATTGCTTAATGTTCAAAACTATAAATTTAAAACACACTCTAACAAGTGGTGCTGTACTGTACAAGAGATATAATTTAACTATTATATATTATCTATTTTTTTGTTTTATTTTTATTTTATATTTGTTAACCGGGCTAGTCCAGCTGGTTATATGTCCATTTTCAGTGGAGGCCCAGGGAGAAAAGCTCCAATAGTAACACAGAGATATAGTAAAGAAAAACAATGTATCATACAATAAAATATTGCATGTGATTGTGTCACACATATATCATGGAACAATTCTACAAAGAAGTAGAGATACTAAATCAGCTAATTCATAGGAAATATTACATTACTTTCCAAAAATTGTACAAGAAAGATAGGTCATTTTACAGTATGTTATCAATGGTGAGATGTACAGAACAACTGATAATAACATTCATGACATGACTTATGTAAATTACTAGAGATTTTAACTACTTCCATGGGGCTGTAGTATAATAGATTACTGAGAGGATACAGGCTGGTGGTAGAAGTAGAGAAATCAAAGGATTAGTCAGGGTTGCTACAGGGGCATAACCAGTGTGTCTTCAGGCATTTCTTGAGCCTTTGTTTAAAGAGGGGCAGCGAGCGAAGTATAGTTATATCTTGTGGCAGCGTATTCCAGTTATTTATTATATATTATTATAATTTAATACAGTCAGGAAGGTGAATCAAAAAACGTTTGCATGGTCCTAAAATGTGTGCAAGGGGCCTATGATATGAAAACAGCCCAAAAGTAAACGCAACCCACCACTGGCCAGATGCATTTTCTTTGAATGTGGGTTTCAGTGAATGTGAGTTTCAAAGGAAGAGAAGTTTTAATGCTGCTAAGCTTATTTTCACTTTAAGACTGCAAGGCTTTGTTCAGTAAATGTCTATCAGTGTTTGTGCTGTAAAGTTTGAAATAAAAGTTGTAAATTAAATCCAAATATCTGTAATCATTGTAGAAGTAAAGCATAAAACAGTATGCACACCAGCAACTGGGGAGAAATGCCCAAGCAATGGGACACTGGAATGGCTGCATGGGGAGGGGCTGAGTGTTGAGACTCTGGGTTTGCACCCCTACTGTAAAAAATCCTGTGGGCTCCCCTGGTTCTTAAAATGTGTACAAAAGAAATTACTCAGTAAACTGTATTGCAGGAAGCTAGCTGATTTCAAGGTTAAGAGGCATTCTGGTTACAGTACTGCCTGTCCTGTAGAGCTACTGCCCTCTTGTGGTCTTCCGCTGTCATTTACAACAGCTTTACTTTATAACATTTAGTTCACAAACTAAATCCATAGCAGGACTACAGCAGTTTTTCAGACAGCCTCTTCATACCATCCTTTGCTTAAGTCTTTGCCATGTCTATACGAAATACTAAGCATAATTTGTATTCCTTCATTTTTATTCTCGTAATGCTTTAGGCATACATTTAGATTTTTGATTTCTTGAATTTGCTTTGTTTGTAGAGTTATGGATTTTTATCCAGTTTATTTTCTCATAAAGATAAACCTGTGCAAGATATACACATTTTTAAATATCTGAAAGAAGCCTATACAAAATTCCTTAACAATAACTATATGGAGTCGAGTAACTAAAGACATTATATTAAAAAAAAAAAAGATAGTAAAGTGCTCCTCTTTTGGGTCGTATGCTATGATTTTTTAAAGTTTAGTGCAATTATTTTTAATGTTCAGAGGTTGAAAGGTATGCAATTATCTATGATTTGTATGTAATTGTTTAAATAATATATTGCATAACTCAACTTATCCTAAGTCCAAACATATTTTTCTTTCATCTTTTATTTATAAATAGCTAATTGTCTGACATACATAGCAGCTATTTGCTCAGTGATCTTCTTACACAGGAGGAGAAAGCATTTCCTACGTCAACATAGGACTACACAGGGTCATTGGACTGTGAGAAGAATAGTTGAGCATTGCCAGTTTCAATTAAAGAAAAAAATTGATTATTCTGTTTATATGTGGGGCTCCATAAGAGGACCTGCCACCCCCTGTATGTTGTAGTAGGATTGTTAACAGTAAACAACTTGGTAACCCCAATCCCACATTTTTTGTGCTTCGAGAGGATGAATGCTGATTTTTTTTCCTTTGGAAAATATTATAAACATTGTACTAGATTTTCTTTACTGGTACTGTGGATTGAGTACCTGCTTATACAATGTCCTAGGTAAAAGTAATTATGAAGTAGGCATAGATGGGTACTGTAGTGGGACAGCTGACATCATGCATTGGTCACTCAGTGTGCACTGTGCCATGATGGTGCGTACTGTGGTGGGGCAGCTGGCATCATGCATTGGTCATTCAGTGTGCACTGTGCCATGATGGTGGGTACTGTAGTGGGGCAGCTGGCATCATGCATTGGTCATTCAGTGTACACTGTGCCATGATGGTGGGTACTATAGTGGGACAGTTGACATCATGCATTGGTCACTCAGTGTGTACTGTGCCATGGCAGTGGGTACTGTGGTGGGACAGCTGACATTGTGCATTGGTCACTCAGTGTGCATTGTGCCATGATGGTTGATACTGTATAGTGGGAGCAGACTGCAATAGAAGGGACATGGCCCTGAGGATCAGATGCAGTCAGTTTACTGTACTGTAAGACATGTAGTATCATTTGGATACTAATTACCACTCTGTACTGGGAGAGTTTCCACTCAGAATTGAGCAGCAGTCTACGCACTCTGGTAGTACATGGAGGGAAGAGTGGGAACTTATCATTGCACTGTTCTTGGATATGTGATCTTGTGAGCTAATCTTTGCATACTATACTGTGAGAGGTGTTACTGTAAACTGGATCCCTTCAATGCATTCACTGTACTGGCATAGATGTTAGTAAGAATAAGGCACCTAATTGTGAACAGTACTTGGGGAGATAATGTGTGGTCTGGGAAGACAATGGTGCACTTAAGTGGAGACTGACCAATGTGGACTGGCTGCACAGTACTGGGAAAAGTGATACTGTGGACGTGGAAGATATCAGTGTACTTTTCCAAGAGATATGACATTTTGAACTGAGTATGTAATAGTTCACTGTATAATCACTGCTTTACCAAACTAGGAGACACAGTACGGTGTACAGGAAGGATTCTGGTATATGCTACTGGGAGATATGGTTCTGTGGACTGTTCCCCCGGGTGGTCAATACATATAGAGGCAATGTTGTGGATATGATAGACAGTGGTGCACTGCAATACAAGTGATGGTCCTGTTGATGGGCACTAATCAGTGTTTTAAGGGCACAAATCAGTGTTTTTTTTTTTTTTTTTGCAGCAGGCCATACTGTCGACTGGAACACATATACTGTACTGGAATAACTGACACTGTGAATTTTGCACTCACTTGTTCACTGCAGTGAGGGACAGGCACTATGCAATGGCAGCCTATCAGTGTATTCTTCTTAGAGCATTGATACTTCAGATTGAGCAGATACAATATTGCAAAGAAATATGGGAATGGTAAGCAACAAACGTCCACAGGCAGGTCACAGCTTTGTCCAAGATCACACCATTAACAGACTTGACTGTACGTATGTATGTATGTATGTCTTTATCAGTGGGAAACAAATAGCATCTCTAGTCTGCCCTTTAGCCACATTCACCACTGTTCTTCCTTTATATTTTTTAATCTTCTGCCATGCTCTGTTAATTGCCTCAATCAATTATTTCCCTACAACGTCATTTTGTAGCATGTCCCAAGGTTCAACAGCATACTCTTTGAAGCACTTAACTCCATCCAGGTGGTTTCTGGCTTGCGCAGAATTCTGCCCATATCCTTAAAATTTTCCTGCTGCTTCTGCTCAGGCTGACCCTTTACATCTGCCTGGCACAGTCTTATGCACTCTTATCACGCCACCATTCTTTATTTGTTTACTAGCAAGAACAACTCCATGTCATCTAGTCTTTCTTCAAAGCTTTTCCCTTCAATTCCATACACATTTCTAGTAAAGTTCCTTTACACTTCTTTTATCATCCTGATAACCCTATCCCTAATTAACCTCTAGAACTGCATGCTACTTTAAGTGTCGTCACAGCGCTAATCATGAAAGCTGGAAAAATTATGACTCTGATTCTTGAACATGTTCCACTGAAGATGCCATCCACCATTTTGTATGCTTCTGATTGTCCATTCTTGATGAGGCAATGTCTCGCTGATACCTTATAAGTATGTTGTAATCAGTTGCGCTCCCCAAAGATAATGTTTCACATCTCGTTTGCAGTGACTCATGTGGAACACCTTGCTTACCTGCTCAGTCAGCTTTTCCAACTCATCTCTCAGGCTTTTTCCTTCATCCTCCACTAATGAACATGTCTTTTGGCATCAGTGAATTCTCTGATTCAGTTTTATTTTCTCCCAGATATGTTTGAAATATATAAACTAGATAATGGTGGATCCAAGACCAGCTGCCGAGGTGCTCTACTAGTGACGTCTAATGCTCCTGGCAATATCTTTCTTACCACAATCCCCTGTGTCCTAACCTTCAAACATACAGCAGCTCACTATGTTTTTATATATGTGTATATATATATATATATATATATATATATATATATGTATGTAACATGCTTTTATTGCATGTGCTTAAATAAAAAATGGCACGTGCTAAAAGATGAGTTTGATATTCAGAGTTAACATTTATGACAAAATAAATGCAATGTTATGGGTATTACAACACTACAGTAACAGTTGCTGAAGTTAAGAATACGAATATGCTTGCATTGTTTGGAATTGTAGTTTGTCATGTTTGGAGCTGTGCTGCACAGTAAAATCTGAGATAATACAAACTAAATCTCTAGTGCATAAAATGAAACTGTTTAAACAGAGATGGTATTACCTGAATAATAATGTCTTCTTTGTAAAAGTATATATATTATGTTTTCTGCTATTTGAAAAAAATTATTAAAATCCATGATCTTCCTTCTTGTAAGTGCTATGGGATCTTTACGATTCAAGTAACCTACCTTCAACTCAAGCTTGCTTTAAAGTCTCATCTGTGGGGATGGCATTTAATGAATGCTGTACCCACTTAATGCTTCAATACAATGTCAGTATTGGACAGTGAATTCAGGCCCCTTGTGAATAAAACCTACAGTTTTCTGATCTTATTGTGGAGACCGGTGCACCATGACAGTGCTATCCACTCCTACCATTTATGTCATTGGTAAATAATCTAAATGACGTCATATTCACGTCTCACTTTATCTTGATTTTTGTCTATGTTTCTGTGATTGTAACAATGCCCATCTTCACACTCTGTGTCACAGCTTCCACATTTTCACTGTTTTGCTACAATTACTGATTTTATGTTCAGAGACCATTTTCATTGCAATGTGTCCTATCCGGTTTTCCTTCTAGATTCTTTATTTACATGCTATAACATTCTTTTCTATAACATTTTCAATTCCATTTGTAACAATCCAACCTTTCCCTTTGTCATTGTTGCTTACATGTCTGCCTATACGACATAACCTGATTTTTTACCTCTCTCTATTTTTTCTATAAGCCATCTCAGTTACTGAGTATTCCTGGAGTCATCCTATCTTATTCATTCTTCTCTTGCTGTTCTTTCCTCCTCTGCTCTATCTCTTTGACTTCCTACTAATCTCTTCTTTGCTTATTCCATATACTGGCACCACTTTACATTGTCTGTTCTTCCTTGTTCTTTCTTTTTCTACTTCTAGCTTTTCAAGTTCCTGTATCCTTTTTCAGTCATCCCTATCCTAGTGTTTGTCTGCCTTTATCCTATTCTCAGTCTTCACTCTATTCTCCTTTCTATGCTACTTAGTAAGAATGTTATGAGCCCCCTCCCAGTTTTCCTTGAGTGCCTTTGTCATTCTGCTGCAGCTTCAGTGTTCCTCATATATGTTGCCACTGGCCTGAAAATTTCCCTTATATACAATTCCACTCATCAAGTTTGCCATATTTTAATGAATTTCATCTAATTATCATATATAGTCATGCATTCATGACAACATTAGCTGTAGATTCAGCTTTTATAACATAACCATGACCAGTACAAACTGATGTGTGTGTTTGTGTGTGTGTGTGTTTGTATAATATATATATATACATTTCACTCCCAAAAAGGAGAAAAGAATACCTCTAAGCCAGAGTAGAAAAAGGGTAGAAAAGGAAGGATGGATGAATACTGCAGCAGTGATCAGTAGGACATCTACTGCTACGGTAAGTTCTTACACAACTGTACTATGTCCTTCCTAGATCACTGTTGCATTATTCCTTACATTAGGGATAATACTGAAGCTAATGAAGAGGATGGGTGGAGGAAGAAGGAAATGAAGAACAATCCAACATGCCTAGAAGAATGGACCTGGTAAAACCAGCTGAGGCCCTAGAAAACACATCCAACTTATGTTGTGTGGGTGGCTTGTTCCATATTAGCATCCAATGGGTCACAATAGCAGGAACAGTTGTTGGAACCAGATGGTCTGCGGTCTCTTCCTTGGACACAACAGGGACATCCAGTTGAGACTGAGTAGCCAGAAGCCTGTTATTCAAATTTCTCAGACTTCATTTTTGATGTAGGCTGGACATCAGAGAAGACTCAGCTGAGATGGTGAACTGGGTGTGAAGCTTAATACGCTGGTCCTCTACATAAACCGATAAAGATCACAGGTGGCTACATGGGTTCTTACAGATGAAAGGATTGCAGGTAGAATGCTCTCTATGATTATGTTCTGCACCTAAACATAATAAACATTTATCATGATGGCCTTTATCGGGAATTTGCCTCATGCAATCAAATTTCCCTTTTCTGGATGGCATGTACTTAAAAATACAGTCATAAAAGAAACAGGATGGTTGCAAGTGGGGTAGTTATCTGTCCAGTGGTTTGGTAATCATCTCTGAGATGTACAACCAACATACTGAAGACTGAGTACGTGTTTAGACTGGTGGCAAAGAAGTTGTGAGGTATTTGCGTACATACATATGTCACTTATGTACCTTATTCTTTCATGCTTAGGTCATACATATGTTTGGTGCTTGGAAGGGGCCAGGCTTTGGTATGCTGATCAGATATATGGCTGCACTTGGCAGGATATACCTCTTGTAAAGAATATTGCAATGGTGATCTTAGAAGGACATCTTATAATTTCTCTGTCCAGATAGATGTGCATATTTTTTTTTACATTGATAAGGAAAGCATCTGCAGTTTAGTCTATTATCAAAGAAGTGGGTAACTCAGAATGTTTGCCTTCAAAGGATGTTTCATGTTGGTTTTACTACTTATAATTCAGATCTGTGAAATCATCTACAATCTGCAGATCATATTTGATATTTACAAAAAATGTCTGGGCAGATTCACAGATTCTTAGGGATTGTGATGTTGAACATTAGTTCCAGGTTTTAAAGTCTTCCCTGAGTGATATTTGCTTAACAATGACTATGAAACTGTGATATTTCTACATCACAGCAGCAGGTAATTTACATTTTTTCGTGTATGTGGTGACATCATTGTCACTTGTCTTGTGTATATTCAATAAGACGATGAGGCTGGGTCTTCGTTCAAGTAGTTTATTAGACAAAACACATCAGGATGAAGAACGGTAACATTAAACTTAAACGAGCTAACTGACTGACTACTACACACACATATGCATGCTTGCACCTTGGCTGCTCACTGCAAAATGGCACTCTTGCTTGCACATGCTCAGTACTTATATGTACATGTCCATTGACTGGAATGACTCTTAAAGGAACATACACACTCTGATCTACATTCTACCTCTTTGACTAGATGGCCATGCAAATAAACAATGACAATCATATGAGCAAATAGCAATCATGTCCAGGTCGCTGTGTATTTAGGATTAGGTCTTGAGATACTACCTGACCTCATAATGTAATAACTAGAACTGGGTTTAGCAACAGGGACAGTCACTGAAGAATGCTCTTCTTGAGGATTTTTGGGTATACTTTCAGGAACAGGCAATAACATGTTTTCTGGAACAGGACCATTGAACAAATCATTTTGAGAATTAAGAGTCTTTGTTACAAACAAAATGTTGCAACACTGGCTCAGACACTGGTAGTAAATGTTTCCGATTCCGCCTAAATTCCATGCCTTGTGACTCAATAATGTATGATCTTGCTTCTTCACATAAATGTTTCAGCAAGTCCTATTTGGGCAAATCCTTTTGCTGTATGCATCCTCAATATCTCTCCCTCTTTTAATAGATTCAGAGGTCTGTTAGTTTTATCATAGTAAGACTTTTGGGATAAACACTTCTTTTGGAGTTGAGCTTTTACTGCTTTGTTGTTTTTATCACTTGGAACCAACAAATTCTTACTGATTGGCAGTTTGGTTCTGGTTTATCTTGACATTAACCTCTGGGAAGGTGAACCAAGAAGATTGTAGTGATGTATGTTTCTGAGATTTAGGAGATTTAGAGAAATATCAGTATTGTCACATTTAGAATTTTCCAACAGCTGTTTTGCACTTTGAACTGCATGTTCTGCCAACCATTTGACTGTGGGTATTCAGGACTACTCGTAACATGAACAACGTCCCATGTATCACCAAATCTCCTGAACTGCTGACTGGTAAACCACGCACCATTGTCAGAAATTACTTTGTGCGGACTACCATGGACAGAAAAATGTCTCTTCAATTTAGTAATGACAGTATTGGTCGTCAGATTAGGAGGTAGGTCAATCTTGAACTAATTTGACTAAGAGTCTACTAACACCAAGTAATGTTGACCATTCCATTCAAAAATGTCTGTAGTTACTGTCAACCAAAGTATTTCAGGAATCTGGTTTAGCTGAAGTGGTCCTTTTTGTCGATGTGGCTTAGTACAAACAGAAAATGCTGAAAGTTCTTTTCAATATCTCTTGACATAGATGGTCAAAATACTAGTCCTTTCACCTTTCTTTTAGTAGAATCAGTTCCCGAGTGGCCATGATGCAAGATTTTAATATACTCTTGTTGCATGGATTTTGGAACAATCACTTTTGGGCCCAAACAAGATTGCTTTGATGGCCATCCTCAACTGATAAAGTGGTTGAGCTTCTGGAGAACTGGATTGGAAGCTGTGTGAGTTCTAACCTCATAAAGATGTGTGGAAGAAAAATGTTTCACTTCCATGGCTTCAAAATCAGTTTTCTCATTTTCATGTGGTTCAGTGATTTTTCTGGGTAATCTGGATAAAGTATCAGCAAGATAAAGAAGATTGTGTTTTGTACAGAACATGTGAAAACTGTACTTTTGCAACTTCAACATCATGTGTTGCAATCTCATAGGAGCTGTTTGTAATGGCTTTTTCATAACAGTAACCAGAGGTTGGTGGTCTGTCTCATTTAGAAAAGGACATCCATAAATATAATCATGGAACTTCAAACATGCAAACACAATTGCCAAGAGTTCTTTCTCTATCTGCGCATACTGCATTTCAGTTTGGGTTAAAGTTCTAGATGCATAGGCTACTGCTCTGCACTCTTGAAGAATGACTGCACCGAAACCAAACTTCGAAGCCTCACAAGAAAGAATAACAGGTTTGTAAACATCATAACATCTTAAAATGGGTGGAGTGGCAATTCTCTATTTTAGGACATCAAATGTTTTTGGTGGTGTTCTGACCAGGATCAAGTTACATTTTTGTGTGTCAGCTCTGTTAGTGGTGCTGAAAGTTTTACCAGATCTGGAGTGAGCTTTCCAAATAATTGACCATGCCAAGAAAATGTTGTAAGGAGGTGACGTTGTCTGCAGCTGGCATCTCAAGAATTGCAGTTTGCTTGAAAGGATCTGGTCATAATCCTGCACTGGTAAACAAAAGACCCACATAAGCAACTTATTGCAGCTTATATTTGCATTTCTGAGGATTCAGCTTAAGATTTACCTCATGAGCATGTTCCAGGAATTTTCTGAAGTTTCTATCATGTTCAACTTCACTAAAATGTGCTCCATTGCACGTTGAAAGACTTCACTGGCAGAATTTATCCCAAATGGCATTCTCAAAAATCTGTACATCCCAAATGGTATACTGAATGCGGTTAGCAATGAAGATTTTTGGTCAAGCAAAATTTGCCAAAATTAACTCTTTGCACAGTGACATTTGGCATAACAGCAGCAACTTCTTTGACTGTATCCATTGGATGATGAGGTAATTTTAGTGCTTTGTTCAAATCTCTTGGATCAATACATATTCTAATATCACCTGAGCTTTTCTTATGAGCTACCACCATGGAGAATACCTATTCATTTGGTTCTTCTATTGAACAAACTAGACCAACATTCACCATTCTGTCTAGCTCAGCTTTGACTCTGCCTTGCAAGAAAATCCTACTAGGACAGCTGAACTTCATTTGGGGTTAATCAGAGTCTCTTTAATTGATGGCAGATGTGTACCCAAGAAGACTGAATGCTGTAATTAAATCAAAATATGCTTCAACAAAGTATTGGTTTAAGTGTGTGCACACTTATGCAACCAGCTTATTGTACTTTTTTTTTTTTTTTTTTAATATTTTTCCCCTAACAGATTTGTTTGTTTTTCAGTTGGATTGTATAGGTTATAAGTCACATTAAAGGTGGGAAAAGTTTTGAAATAATTTATTGTGGTCTCATTTTTTTATATCACAAAAACCTGGCATTTTAACAGGGGTGTGTAAATGTTTTATATTCACTGTATGTTTACAAGCAAGAGAACACAGTAATTCTTGACTACTGCCACCAGACTGAACAAGATAGCGTTCTAAAACTGAGTTTTCTTCTGGTAGGAGGAGATTCTTTCTCAGGAGTTGATGTGGGATCTAAAGTACTAGAAGGCAAAATAGGAAAGAATTTGATTAGTGGAGCAAGATGAAATAGTAGAAACGTCAGAGTGGTCTGGGAATAATGCATAAAAATTTGTTCCAAAGCTGTTAAATAGCCACTGTTGCCATTCTCTAAGTCTGAAATTGTCTTACAGGGTAGCATGAGGATAGTCTTTACCTACAGAGCTCCATCTCATCATAAACATGGAGACGTCATTTCTTCCTTTAACAGCCCACTTGTTGCTCATCATTGCTTACATAACACCCCCTTCATAGACAAAAAACAGACTGCAGCATCACACATTTTTATTAGTCCATATCTACCTGTAAGTATTCACCAAAAAAGTAGCCTTCTTCCAGAATGCAGAAATACATACACACACACACATACAGAATAAATGCAACAGAAAAGGGAATAATACTTGAGTTATGCCACTTACTCTGCTTTGCCTTCTCCATCTTTTTGTAAGGTCATGCTATAATAATGCTATGTTTAGTCAGACCAGTTAGGTACTCAGCTGTATTTAATAAATAAATACACATACGCAGACACACACACACACACACACACACACACACACACACACACACACACACACACACACACACATAGTTTATTCCATTCTTCCATGCAGAAGCACAACGGAGAGTAGCTCCTTATATTTTTGAACCATTTTAGTGCATCTAACCAGTCCATATACGTATCACAACACAGTAAAATAATAATATAGCAGGGAGAAGTGAGACCTGTACAGAGAGCAGAGAATTATTATACATTTATTATATTATAAATACAGCCTGCAAACCATATTAGAAAATAGTGTGTTTTCTATATATATTTTAAAACAGTACTGTGTATCCAGCTGAATAAATCTGCACATCAAAAAATGAACTACCAAGGGAACGAGAAACAACTAAAACATATGTCCGTCTTTATTTTCCTTTTATTTCATCCATTTCTTTGACCCTTAATTTTTTTTAAATGCATCATAGTACATTTTCTTGTCTGCTTACTGATAAACCTCAAGTGCCAAGACAAGTTTTCTCAGCTCACGGGCATAAATACAATGACAACACAAAGAATGAAATTCACATATGTATGCAATATTTTATATTTCAGATCACAGTACACAAAATGTACTCTTCTGGATAAGGATAGATATAGTTCTCTTCCAAAAAGTTGTGAATCTGTTGTTAAAAACCGCAAGTCAACATATAAAAAATATTTCAAACCTTTGTAATTAAAAGGGCAACATCTTCATGGCTGTGCAAAACTTTGCTGCAGCCAAAACTATTGTATTTGGAATGATTTTACAGTGTTTGTCTGTTATGGTCACTTATATTACTGATGCATCTCTCTCTAGGCTCACAGGTCTGGCAAATTTTCTCTATCTGTTTATCTATCTATCTATCTATCTATCTATCTATCTATCTATCTATCTATCTATCTATCAATCAGAATAACTATCTAGCTATCCAGCTAGCTGTTTCCTGTTAACATTGGGTGTTTTAGGAAAGTTAGGAGAATTTTTGTGCATGTTTGACAATGCAAAAATGTTCACCTGCCTCTGCAAACACGTAAGAAATCATGAGTACTGTGATCTAAAGCAGTGAAGATACTAAAGTATATTCTTTCTAACAAAGCATTATACTAACATTAAGTTTTATGATACAGCACCATGTGTATTGTGTGCCTTAATACATTGGACCTTTTCTTTGTTCAAGCTTGCTTTTGATGACTGCAATAATGATCTTGCAAAAGACGTCAAGACAGTTTGTCTTCTGCCATTCCTGGGTGTGGAGGGCTGGTACTCATTATTAAAACATGATGATGCCTTATGCAGCAGCAGTCTCTTCAGCTCCCGTTGTGTGTTTTGTGTTCATGTAGGAGTTGCTAGTTGGAGTCTGCTTGTGGCTGGGTGTGTGGCTAGTTGCGGCCATCATGTCAGTTGTTGTTTGGATTGTTCAGATCATTCAGATTTGGAGTACATTTGGAGTGGCTGGAGTGGCTGAGTGGTTGGTCTGGTCATGGCCATTTGGGCCTATGTGTGAAGAGTTGCACCAAGATGATGATGGAGACCCCAGTGTCTGATGGTGTCAAATGGTATTGTGCTGGATTCAGATTTTTTTGTAGGTTGGAGGGAACTGGACTGAGATTTGGGACATTGCTAGTGTGGAGATGAGGCTGGTGATGGTGTGAAAGGCTGAGATCTTTGGGATGATGAAGACTGTGACTGTTAATCTGTCATAGACATTCATGCCTCTGAATGGATAGTTGCACCGAGGGTGGTTGGTGGAGACCCGATTGTCTGCTGGTGTTGTGTGCTGGATCTGGATTTTTGATTTTTATTTTTTGTTGGGTAGGTGGAACTGGACTGAGATTTGCCAGTGTGGAGATGGACCTTTGGATTGCATGGACTCTGTTGCAGTATGTGTATATATTGTTATCTGTTTGTGTTTATGTTTCTTGCAATGGTTTCTGTGTTATGTTTTTTTAAATGAGCTTGAAGAATGTAATTTCCTTCAGCTGTGCACTTTTATTTTATGGTCTGAATGACAATAAAGTTTTACTTGACTTGACTTGACTCTTCTTTTAATGCATTCTCCTCACGGCGACTGTCACTTTGCAGGTGGAGAGTAAACCTGCCCTCCTCTACAACATCCCAGCTTCTTCCTGGCCATAGCCCTCCTTTTTTGTTTACATGTTCCTCCTTTTCACTTTGTTTGGAATTTTTAGCTAAAAAATTCAGTACATCATGGTGCTACACAGGCAGTGGCAGGATTTTTATTGGTTTATGTATTTGTAAGCAAGTCAATTTTCAAGGTCCGCAGGAGGGCTTTATGTCACACCACCCGATAAAGCCTTGTGCTTGTAATAGTGTCAGTTAAGTGCATAAGTTACAGTGTTGTTTATTATGTGATATTTACAGTCTATACAGGTGACATCTGACAAGAATTTGTTTATCAATAAATGTATTTAATTGCTACTGCAACAACTTTGTTTTATGTGGTCATATGGGAATGAAACTTTTTAAATTATCACCTATGACAAAGGCAATCTTACATTTATATCAATGAAAAACAAACAACATTGACACCACTTTAGTTGCAACACTGGGAATGACAAATTGAGGCAACCACTGGGTGTCACCGTTGCTCCAATATATGACCATGTCAGCTCATTAGCTGTTTATATATGAACATCTGGCAAAACATGTAAACCTGTCTTATTTGTAACAGTAATATTTAGAGGTAATAAATCCAGATATGTTCACAAAGAGTTTGTATGTATCATAAGAATAAGATCAGTGTTTTAAAACATCATACCACTAATTGTGTGCAAAACAAAATTCTTTCAAAGCTTTAAAATGATGTCTAGCTTTTGCCAATGAAGCAAAAATAAGAGCAGAGGACAAGTATCTCTCGATGTTGATTATTTTGATATGCACTTTATGCAATTAAGGAGAAATTGCTTGCCAAAAAAAAATTAAATAATAGTTGAGACATTCAAAATGTCCTATGAATGAATGTGTATAGTGGAAAAGAAATGATGCAATTTTAGTAAGCATTTGTTTGACCAGAGAAATGATGGAGCTCTCAGAATATGTACATGAGGCAGGTCTGAATTTAGCTCTCAACAGCATTTTATCTTCACCTAGAATGATGCCACAAAATGAACAAAAATGGCTTAATTCCTAGTGTCATTCTAAGGGGGTACAATACATATGTATCTACATCTATATCTATCTATATATAGAGAGAGATATAGACATATCTATATCTATATCTAATATATATATATATATATATATATATATATATATATATATATATATGGATTCACTTCAGAACATCGAATGCCATAATGTTGAAATTCAAAACATTGAGACCAATATCTTGAAAGTTCAATACACTGAAACCTGAAAACATTGAATCCCACAACATTAAAAAAACACATCTACTAAATTCCACCACAAAAACATACAGAAACAAATAAAAACAAACTATATTAAACTTCTAGGTATTGTGCAGTGGCGGCTCATGATATCGGACTGCAGCCCCATCCCAGCTGTGAACCACAATGGTACAGTCCTACAAATCCTCCATTAGGCTCCATACAAAGTGAATCCGGACTGATGCCTTACCAGTCCAGATTCAGGAAGAAGGAAGCAGACTGCTGATTCCCGAGAAGCCTATGCACTGCTAACTGCAAAGACTGGAAGGGGATCAGACTGCAGAGTCAAATGTCTTGGAACGTTCCCAGGAACGAGCTGATTGCAGGAGAAAGTTATGTGCAGGTACAGTGTGTGTGTGTGTGTGTGTGTGTGTGTGTGTGTGTGTGTGTGTGTGTGTGTGTGTGTGTGTGTGTGTGTGTGTGTGAAATGCCCCATTTGGTTTATATTGATGGCTAGAGAAAACTCAGGATACCTGCTGGTGGTAGATAAAGAAGACCTCAGGCTTGAATCCAGTACTCTGGGTGCAGGTAACAAGAGCCTGAATTCCTTACCCACCACCATTTGTGAAGCTTTTGCAGATTATTACCTCATATTTTATTCTGTTCTGTTCATTGTAAAATCTGTGGTTTCTGAGTCTTTAATTCCTTAATAGTTGATGGTGCAGTGGTAGCATTGTTGCCTCACAGCTAGAGGTTCTCTGGTTTGATTTTTGGTTGGGTCTGCATGTCCTGCCTGTGCTTGCGTGTATTTGCTCTGGTGTCCTCCCATGTTACAAAGACATATGTCTGCAGTATTTCTCCCTGGGCCTCTGCTGAAAATTGGCTTTTGCTCCAAGTCAGACTTTTCTGGTTAACAAATGTTAAATAAAATTGACAGGCATTTGAATTTCAGACTTCATATTCTTCAGAAAGTACATAGTAACACAAAACCTTTTATTCTAGCAATTTTCTAAGTTTATAAGATGAGTATTTGAAACTTGTCCCTATTTTTAGGATTGTATTCCCCCATTATTGGCTTCGTCCAGTTTTTTTGTGCTAAGGTTGAGAGCTATGGTGAGAACTGAATTCACTGAATATGTTTGAGGGCTGTATTCCCCCATTACTGGCTTTGTCCAGGTGTTTTGTGCTAAGAGATTGACAGCTGTGGTGAGAACTGAATTCACTAAATGGTAGCCATTTAAGTTTCAGTCTTCCTCTCTTTCACAAAACAGCTGATTTGGTATAGTGGTATGTTGCGCCAAATGTTTTGCACAGGGTCCTGGGTTCAATACTTGACAGTGAAATGCATGGTGATAACACAGCATTTTATTCTAGCAACTTTCCAAGATTATACAAGCAATGTTTAAAATGTGCCCCTGATTTTTGGGCTTTGTCCCTCCCCAATACATGTTGGCTTTTTCCAGATTTCTTGTACTGCAAAGTTGAGAGATACAGCTGAGTGTCGAGTAGATTTTACAAGGAGCTGAGAGCTACAGGGGAAGAGAAGTTTAGTGCTGCTTATGCTGAGACTGCTTGAATTGTTAATAGCACAACAGGTACTGTGCTTGCTTTTGATGCAGGAGGCTGTGGGTTCTACTCCCACAGTATGTAGATGCATTGCTGATATTGTACTGTGTTATAAACAGGGTGGATGCTGCCATCTTGAGAATGTCTTCTTTGGTGAAGACACCTAGTAACTATGAACCCGTCCGTTATTTGCCATCCATTCCCTATTGCAATATTACTAGCTTATCATTTTTTTAGTGTAATATAGGCAATTTATTCCTCAAGGGCAACAGGCACATTATTTGTAGATGAAACAATGAAGCAACAGGCACTTTATTTGTAGATGAAACAATGAAATATGAAGGTGTTTGCTAGCAGCTACCTCTTCATTAGTTACAGATCTTTTTAATGTGGAATTATTTAGATGACTTTTACTTCTGCAGAGATTGTGCATATTTACTGATACTGGTGGACTGTAGAAGTTTGTGTAGCCTTTTATGATGGACATGTTCTCAATTGGACAGTTTTGCCATTATTGGTGCATGCATTTTGTTTCATTATTTGCTGGAAAATGTTCAAAACAATAAATTTAAAACACCCTCTAACAACTGTACTTTATTATACAAGGAATATAATTTAATGCAATCAGGAAGGTGCATCACAGAACATATGTATGTTTTGTGTGCAATGGGCCTATCATTTGAAAATAGCCCAAAGTTAATCTTTATCTGCCACTCAACAAATGTATTTTCTTTGAATGTGGGTTTCAATGCTGTTTCAATAAATATGAATTTCAAGGGCAGCGAAGTTTTAATGCTAAGTCTGTTTTCATTGTGAGATTGCATTGCTTTATTTAGCAGATGTCTTAGTGTTTGTGCTGTAAAATGCAAAATAAAACTTTCAAATGAAATTCAAATCATCGTAGAAGTAAAGCAGTATACACATTAGTGTTTATGGTAAATGGGGTGAAATAGCCAAGTAATGGTTCATTGGAATGGCTGCAGGGGGGAGGCTCCATTCGACCATGATTTTGTGAGGGGGCAGGATGGCAAACTCAAAGACAGCCCTGGCTGAACTATATCTCTCAACTGTCCAGATTTTCACAAAATGAATACATTTTTGCTTCTTAATTTTGGTTTGTTCCTCATAAAACTTGTGGTTTTCTGGCAAATCATTTAGGAATTAAGTCACTAAATAATGACAGACACTGAGTTTCAGAATTCATAACCTTCAAAAAAATGCATGCTAAAGCAAGACCTGTTATTCTATCAACTGTCTCAGTTTATACAAGAGCAATTTTTAGTACTGTTTATATGTTCCCCCAATATATTTGGCCTTGTCCAGATTTCCTGCATTAACAGGTTGAGAGGTACGTGCAAATAAATTGCTTTATAGAATTAGGCATATCCAAACCTCTTAACTGTCCCCGATTTTGGCTCAAAATGTTACTCTTCCCCTAATAATCCCTCCACAAAATGGCAATTTTGGAAGAAAATGTGGAGGGTTTACAATTAATAAATAACTGTAATAATCAGAGTTATAGATTACTTTTATTTCAGAAATGCGTGTAGATTCTTTTATTTTGTCAGCTGCTCAAGTTAGCAGTACTAATATTAAAAAAGTGTCCCTTCTTTGACCAAAGTTAATCTTTATCTATATTTATTTAGATTCCCAGCTGTATTGTGTGGCTATTTTATATTTCTGCATTACATTTTTGTTCCATTTTTCATAAAATTGTGGGGTTTTTTTGGCAAATTACTGGCAAATCATTAAAGACTAAAGTTAGAAAATAATGACAAACATTTGAGTTTCAGATTTCATACCCTTCAGAAAATTCATAGTAATGCAAGACCTACTATTCTATTATCTTTCTAAGTTTATAAGAGCAATATTTAAAATTTGTCCTTATTTTTTGGGCCTTTGTCTTACTTCTGTGTATGGCTTTGATCAGATTTCTTGCTCTGAGGTTGAGAGGCATGACAAATGTGTCAGGGCCATCGCAGTCAGCCAGCGACATTTCAAATTATGACTCTGGATGTATCCAAGCAAGGCAAGGAGCAGTTATGCAGTGTAAATGTACAGAGTATCCTCCCATCCAAGGTAGACACAAGTACTACAGTGGATTTTCATCTCTCCTTGATTTTGCAGAATGTTATGGTTTCTGTCATATTTTTATACTGTTGATTTATGCTTATTATTATTCAGAAAGTGCCTGTTGCTCTATGTTTAAGTAGCAATACTTTAATGACCATCAGGTAAGCTTGTCTGAGATAGTAAGATGCAAGTAAGCTTTAATAAGCATATTGTTAAAGAATTGCCAACATTGAAAGCCTTTCTGTTGTTGCCATGCAGAGAATACTTACATAACTAGATAACGTATAAGCCATGGATATTGAAATGCATATGACAGTATTTGTAATAAAGGACAGGATTACATTATTTTAAGAAGCTCATTACATTTGTTGGAGACTTGCAGTCATCTTTCCAGGCTTTACCTGTAAACTAAACAGAATGCCAATCTATCATGTGTGGTCCATAACCTGTGCAGTAATCCTTTAAGCAATGTATCTTGAGCTTGTTTCTTGTTTGCTTTTCATTTTTTACTTTGATCATGTTTTCCCCATGAAACAAGTAGAGAGTTGTTGTCAGGCAGCAGGTCTTTTTTTGGATAAAAAACATTTTTACAAGTGGGGGTATCACAGAGATAGCTATTTTCAGCATGTTACTTGGTACTTTAATAAAGCTGAATATAAATTATAATTAGAACTGCAGTGCAAGGAGAAGCGGTTTGAGTTGAGTGCTGCTTGTTTTTCTTATACTTGATTTTTGACTGGCATTCCAGTAATGTATTTAAAAAGTAATTTATTTTTTCATGCCTCCAACCTTTTTGTTTCCATCTAGAAGCTGTCATGCAGCCAATGCACTGAAATATTTTTTCTTCTACACTTCATTTTGTCTTGATTGGACTCTCATAATGACGGTTTGGCACCCAGGGCAGCGTGTTTAATTAAAGTTACAGTTTTTGTGGTTTTGAGCATACCTCCTCCCCTTTCTAGTTGGCCACACCCCTTCCCATTGACCCCACCCATTCAGCTGTCTCCTGCAGCCCCACTTTGATTTGAAGTCACCAGCCGCCACTGGTATTGTGCAAATACAATAAGCATAGTACAAAAATATAGACAACATGAAAATTAAATTAACAATTATGGAAGGTATACATAAATAATAACTTAAAATTATTTATTGGTAACCATTTGAAATGTTGAGACATGCTAAAGAAAACATTGAGAATGAATAGCTGAAAAAGTGGACTTCCATATACGAAGTCCTAGATGGTCATTTTCTTTTTCTGGCGATCACAGAATCAGTACATATATGAATCAGTGTATGTATGTATATATATATATATATATATATATATATATATATATATATATGTATGTATATATATACAGTTTGGAGGTGTACAACATCAGGGTGTGCTGGGGGGCTTTCCCTCATGGAAAAATAAGCTTAAAGGAGGAAAATGCTGTTCAAGATTCAAGCTTCTCCTCGAGTTTCAATCTTTTTTTCGGCATGCCAGCACTTGCCATTTTAAGTGTCATTATTTTAATAGAGAGCTGGATTTAACACCATAAAAATAGAGGAATGACTATAAAAGGATTTATATAAACTGTTCTGTACACAAGGTATTTCAGAAACCACTAGAATGAATTGGAGCAAGAAATGAGTTGAATAGCTTATTGTAAATGAATGGAAAATGAAAAAAATATGATTGCTTATCAATGTTTCAAGGTTAGTACTTACAAAAGCCAGCAGATCCAGACCTGGTGACCTGAGGCACCTTGTCCAGGCACAGGGCTTCAGGGGTTCCATTAAACAGGACCGAGATCCTCAAGGGCACAATCCACAAGAGTCATATTAAAGACATACCTGACAGAGCTGGACAGTTACAGTTAAATGACAAGATATACACATTGTTCTCACCAAAAAATCCATCTGCTGGATTTTGCTTTTGCTGCAGGTAATATTATTAACAGGAAAATAAGATGTCTTGGCAATCGCTGAAACCACGTCCTCAAGTGCCAGTTTTTCAATGATGCATCACTTCCAGATCATGATTCATGAGAAACAATGCCCATCAAATTCTACCAATGATTAATGAGTAATGGAGAAGGTGATGGGATGGAAGGATGGATGGCACGAGCAAAGCCTCAGTCAGTGTGGGGTTAAACGTCAGCCAGCTATAACCCATTTATTGAAGGATGATACATAGAGATTCCCTTTACGTTCCATTGACAGACAACTGTTCAAAGCTTCAGAGAGATGATAATCAGGCATGATCCCCTGCCCCCCATGACATACACATGCATATTAGCTCCCCCATCAAATACATATGCATACTAACTCGCCCAAATGACATACAAATGCATACTATCTCCATGGTTACACACATACAAAGAAAGATATGTAGAAAACATTAAGGGGGAGTCAGTGCACATATAGAAACTACAGAAGTTTCAATTTTTGGGGGGGGGCAGAATGGGAAGCTATATACTGGGGAAAAGAAATCAGTAAGTTTGTACTTGTCCACTTTACGCTCATCTAAGTGCATGACAGCTGACTCCAAACAGTCTGCTAATGTAGTAATATCAGACACTGAATCCTTAGAGACATACAACCAGCTACAACCAATATATATTGATAGCAAATTATGTTCCTTTCAAAACCTGTCTAAGCAAAAATACATATGCCATGAGCAAAATAGGGACCATGGTGCAACCCTGCAGCACCCCATATTCCTAAGTGAAGGAACCAGAATAATTTACTCTGGTTACCTCCTTCAGGCTATGACAGGAGATGAAGAGGCAAGTTACTTGAACATGATTCCAGCCAAATCACAGTAAAGCATCATGTGGTCAACCATGATTCCATGTTAAAACAGCCAACACCAAAAAACTCCAAGTCACAAATAAAAATACCATGAAATTAGCAAGTTCATCTAGACTTGTCATTTGCTGCTGTCAGCTGTTTTTTTTCACCGGTTCATAGGTTTTGTTTGTTTCTTTTGGAGTTATGATTTCTAAGGTTCCATGCTGCATGGAATCAAAAGTCACTGTGGGATTGAGATGAATTATAACCACTGACCTTTTACCATTTTATTTCTTTTTTATTTTATTTTATTTTACATTTGTTTACCGGGAGTGTATCTGAATGAGAGGGAGGATAGAGGAATGATAAGGATGCAGGGAGTAGAGTTGGCAAAGGTGGATGAGTTTAAATACTTGGGATCAACAGTTCAGAGTAATGGCGAGTGTGGAAGAGAGGTAAAGAAGAGAGTACATGCAGGGTGGAGTGGGTGAAGAAGAGTGTCAGGAGTGATTTGTGACAGATGGGTACCAACAAAAGTGAAAGGGAAGGTCTAAAAGAGGGTAGTGAGACCAGCTATGTTATATGGGTTGGAGACAGTGGCACTGACAAAAAGGCAGGAGTCAGAGATGGATGTGGCAGACAAAGAAATTAAGATTTGCACTGGGCGTGACAAGGATGAACAGGATTAGGAATAAGTATATTAGAGGGTCATCTCAGGTTGGACAGTTTGGAGACAAAGCCAGAGAGGCAAGATTGTTTTGGTGTCGACATGTGCTGAAGAGGGATGCTGGGTATATTGGGAAAAGGATGCTAAGGGTGAAGGTGCCAGGTAAGAGAAAAAGAGGAAGGCCTAAGATAAGGTTTATGGATGTGGTGAGAGAGGACATGCGGGTGGTTGGTGTGACACAGCAAGATGCAGAAGACAGGAAGAAATGGAAACAGATGATCTGCTGTGGTGACCCCTAATGGGAACAGCTGAAAGAAAAAAAAGATTTGTTTATTGGGAGAGTCTGACTAGACACATGTCCTTTTTCAGTGGAGGCCCAGGGAGAAAAGCTCCAAAAGAACATACAGTGTAACATCAACAGTAGAAATGTACAAAGTTCAAGGCACTAGTAACTATTTAGACAAGAAATGCAACGGTGGAGTATAAAAGAAAAATACAATGCTATATAGCACTAGGTATTCAAGGTTACATATGCACAAACAGTATATACAATATTATAAAAAATGGGCATTCCAAAGTTTCAAATGAATAAAACAATGGGAATTCAAAGGTTCAAACAAACATTCAGTGTTACAGACTATAAATGGCTTCCTTGAGGACAGAGATATTTCTTCCTAATGCCTAAATTAGGACAGAGTGTTGGTGGGGGGTCATTCACCATAAAATGGACTACAAGAATGGGTAATGGAGAGAAAAGCCATAGGTTATTCAAGATTGTACAGGGCAGGTAGAAAAAGAGTAAAAGGGAGGGAAGAGAAGTAGAAGACCCACCATGAAGTGAATATAATATAAATGTAATTATACTTTAAGATGCAGTCTTGGCGTGAATGAATTTATATTCTCCTCTCTATCCTCAAAGACATATAGCCTTAAAGTTACATGAATAATATCAGATTTCCTTTTAAGTGTGGTGGTGAAAGGAAAAGGGTGTTTGATGCCACGCAAAACCATTTTATGGATTCCTTTTGTTGATTTTAGTGAAATCCATTTCTTTTTTTTCTGCAACCTGCCTTCATATGAATCGCATTTAAGTTAACAATACTCAAACTTTACACAGATACTCATAAGATTTAAACACAAGTTTTAAGTATGCTGTTAATCAGGTCACACAACCATACCTTTCAACCTCTTAACACAAGAAATCTGGACAAAGGATAAAATAATGAGAGGACAAAGGGCCAAAAATAGGGTCAAGTCTGAAATATTGTTGTTATAAACTTAGAAAGTTGCTAGAGTAACTGGGTTTATGTTACCATGCATTTTCTGAAAGATATGATGAATGTTACTCAGTTATATTTCATTATTTAGTGACTTCAATCCTCACTGATTTTCCAGAAAACCACAAATTTTATGAAGACAAGACCAAAAATATGAGGCAAACATCTGGACAGTTGAGAGGCATGCACGTGACTCTTTCTCTGACATTGTTTTAGATCTAGAGGAATATAGAATGTGTTGATTGTATGTTTTACATCTGTGATGAAGTAACAGTCAGAGACACAAAAGCGTTGCCTCTCGGCACATCTGAATAAAAATATCAAAAATAAGGGATTTAACAACATACAAAAAACTGCAACATCTAAAAATATGTTTATTTATTTGTTTGTTTTATTTTAAAATGTTAATCAGGTAAGAAGACTGGTGCAGTACCCTTTTCAGTCTAGGTGACGTGCACCTTGAATTTTACTTGTGCAATGTTTCATCCATACACTCTTAGATTCATAAGTGCATAAGTATATACTAGGTTATTAACTACAAGGGCCTTTTGAAGCCTATCCATGCATGCTAAATGTATCCAACAAGTTTTCAGGGGTGTGTGTAAGCTAGGGAACGCATGGTCAAACATATACAGGTTGCCTCTATCCATTACAGAAATAAGTGGCAGACAAAGGGTGAATTTCTGATTTCCCATTCACTGGTCCATGTTATGCTTGAATAGGGTCAGGGAAGAACTCTGCTTCACATGGATGGGAAGCCTATTCCAGAGCGGGAGTATTCTCTGAGACACATACCTGTGCCTCCAAAATGCCTATTTATGTCTCAAGCAAAAGTTTAATTCCCTGGATTGAGTAGTTCTGATGTTATTTGTTTTTCAGATATGGAAGAGGTCCATCAGAGTGGGATCCAAGGTTGTCTTGTAGGCCAGACATAGATTGTCCCTCAAGAGTCTGTAGCAGACAAAGTATAAGGGACAAGGCTTTGAGCAATCTGCATAGGACATGTTGTTAATGCCCTCTATTCTTTTTCTGAGGAACTTCTGTGGATATTCCAGTTGTTGCATATGCCTGGCCATTTACATACTAAAGGGGGCATTGTACTCAATGATGGGTCTGATGAGGACTTAGTATACTGGAACACTGACTTCCTTGGACCTTGATGCCATACCCCTGCTTATAAGTTGACCAACACAGAATGATTTCCTTACTATCTTTTTCACATGTTGGCAGAAAGCCGGTTAGGGTGCTCCTTCACCAGTGGTTATCTATTTGCTTATGGTACAGTTTGGAAGTTAAGCTGAGCACGGCTCACTCACCTCCCCAGATTCCTGACCAATGGGTTTACTTTTATGGATGTGTTAAGAATGTGGCAGTTTCCTGGGCAAACTGACTTCCAAAAGAGTATTATTATGCATTTTTTGTCATTCACTTTTAAACCGTGTCTATGGCACAAGTTATTTATCTATATTTGCTCTTCCTGGAGGATATCAGTGTTTTGGGGGGATTCTGTGACTACTCCCAGTTTGAAATCATGTGCACCTTGATCATCCAGAGGTCATTGATGTTGGCCTTGACTTCTGAGAAGTAGATGCCAAAACGGAGAAGACCCAGCACTGTGCATAGGGGCTAAAGCCTAATTCCATCTGTTTGTTTGCAGTGGTGAAGTTGGATTCGTGAAGGGCCGATCTTGTCTCCTGAACCTGATTGACTTCTTCGAATCAGTCTCCAGAGCCATGGATGAGGGTAAGGCAGTCGACACAGCCTATCTGGACCTCACCAAGGCCTTTGACACCATCCCCCATTCTGGAATCATAGATAAACTTACTAAGCTGGGCATTAATCCCTCTGTCACTCGATGGGTTGCCAACTGGATTACTGACAGAACCCATACTGTAAAAGTAGCTGACTCCAAATCCTGCTCCAGACAAGTGACAAGTGGAGTACCTCAGGGTTCAGTCCTGGGACCTCTCTTGTTTTGCATCTACTTCTGTGAAGTACAGGCCAACACTAAGGGACTCTGTCTAACAAAGTTTGCAGATGACTGCAAACTGGGAGCCATTATTGAATCCCCAAATGATGTCGACACTCTACGAAAGGGCCTTTCAGAAACAGATACTTGGTGGCAGAGCCATGGGCTCAAGTTCAATGCCAAGAAATGTATAGTTATCCCCTTTGGGAAAAAACATGTAGCCGTGAATTACCACATAGATGGCAGTGCACCAAACACCGAAAGTGTGATAAAGAGACTTAGGCACACATGTGGACAGTGGTCTCACCTTCAATAACCATAGCGCCACAACAGTCAGAAAATCCTTCTATGTGGCACACCTCATTACTAAGGGCTTTTCATCCAGAAAAAAGGAGGTCATTGTCCCACTGTACTCATCCCTCATTAGTCCCATTATAGAATACAACGTCCCATTTGGTATGTACCTCTCAAGACATCTGCAACAACTGGAAAGGTCGTGGAAATACCTCACTAAAAGAATCATAGGTCTAAAGCAGATGCTCTATGCTGACCACCTTGAAAAACTCCAGCTATACTCTGTCGCATATCGTCTACTCTGAGGCGATCTCTGCTTAACATACAAGGCCATGTCAAACCCAGAGCTGTTGGATATGTTACACTTAAAGAAATCCCAATCCCTCAGAGCCACATGCTCCAGGGATCTAAACCTTGTCATCACAATAAACAAAACATGCTGGAGGGATAGGTTCCTGACCCAGAGACTCCCCAGACTTTGGAATAGACTGCCTATACATGTCAAGCAGAGCACCTCTTTGGCCCTCTTCAAAAGGAACCTTGATGATTGGATGGGAGAATTGAAATTCACCCCAGGGATCATGTCAGTTGCCCTGCTAGACAAGCGTCCAGGGAAATAAATAGTGTTGGAAGAAATAGCCAGAGAATTGTTATGCTTAGGCTTGTATAGGCCCTAGGGCAGATAGCCTAGTACCAACATATGAACCTATGAACCTATATAGGTTCATAGGTAGGTACTAGGCCCTCTGCCCGAAGGCATTTATAAGCCTAGCCAGAATGTGTTGGCTTTCTCCACCCCCTTAGATTAGTTCCCTCTGCCTCTGTCCAGCAGAGCCACTGAAGTGATCTCCGGGGTAAACTTTCTGTTTCCCAGCCACTCGTCAAGGTTTCTCTTGAAGAGTGTTAGCAAAGAGCTCTGCCTAATGTAGCTTGGAATCTTGTTCCAAAGCATGGGAAGTCGCTGGGACAGGAATCTATCCCTCCAGCACTTCCTATTTATTGTTGTGGTGAGGTTTAGATCCCTAGAGCATCTGGCTCGAGGGGATATGGTTTTCTTTAGGTGGAGCATGTCCATCAATTCTGAGTTGGACATAGCCTTGTATGTCAGGCAGAGATCACCTCTGAGTAGGCAGTATGCGACCATGTACAGCTGGAGTTTCTTTAGCTGAGCTGCATAGGGCATCTGTTTAAGGCCAGTGATCCTCTTGGTGAGGTACTTCTGTGGTCTTTCCAGCTGTTGCAGGTATCTTGTAAGGTACATCCCAAATGGGGAGTTGTACTCTATTATGAGTCTAATGAGTGATGAGTAGAGAGGCACAATGACCTCTTTTGATCTGGATGTGAACCCTTTTGTGATTAGGTGGGCCACATAGAAGGATTTTCTAACCACTTTGGCAATGTCATTATCAAAGGTGAGATTACTGTCTACTTGGGTCCCCAGATCCCTTATTACGTCTTCTGTATTTAGGGGACTACCACCTATGTGGTAGTTTGGGGGTATTTTGATTTTACAAAGGGGATGGCTATGTACTTTTTGGCATTTAGCTTGAGGCCATGATTTTGACACCAGGTATCCATCTCAGTGAGACCCTATTGGAGGATGTCTGTGTCAGCCAGAGAGTCAATTATAGCCCCTAGTTTGCAGTCATCTGTGAACTTGGTCAGCCATAGTCCTCCTGTGCTTGCCTGTACCTCTGAGAAGTATATGCCGAACAGGAGTGGTCCTAGGATTGTGCCCTGGGGAATGCCACTTGTAACCGGTTTAGAGTCGGACCTAGCTCCCGCAACTCTCACCATGTGGGTTTTGTCCATGAGCCAGCTGGCAACCCATCTTGTGACATAGGAACTTATGTTCAGGCTGTTATATTGGATATGTTATATTGGATGTTGGATATTGTATCAAATGCCTTGGCCAGGTCAAGGTAGGCAGTATGCACCATCCTTTGCCTTGGTGACCTTCTCAAAGACGTCTACCAGACTGAGAAGGCATGTTCTTCTCTTGATAAAAAACAAAGTGGGGTGAATCCAGTGTACAGCGGTTTCCAAAGTCATTATTAATTATTTCCATGATAATTCTTTCCATGGCTTTGCAGATGTGAAAAGTCAGACTAATAGGTCTGTAGTTTCCAGGGTCCATAGAAGACCCACTATTATGCAGAGAAGTAACTGTTGTAGTTCTACATTCACACAACATGAAGTCTGACTGGAGGCTATGGTTAAATAGTAATTCCAGTGATCATAATAGGTCATGTTTCATGCTATTTAAAAGGTATCCTGGGATATTATCAGGTCCCACCAATGTAGTGCTCTTGGCCTTAGACTTTGTGATTAGGACCTATTCCCTGTTGATGGTATGGGGGTTATGTTTGATAGTATGTTTTGAGAGGTGACCAGGAGGAGGGGGCAACAAATGGAGATCAAATTGTCATTCAGTAGATTTCCTATATCTTCAGGCTATATATAGGTGGAGCCATTCACAATTAGCTCTGCACATTGATGTGTACAGCCTTTGAGGTTAAGGAAATAGCTAAAGACAGTCTTGTGGCTCTCCTTGGCCTGGGAGACTATTTTTACCTCAAAGTTGGCTTTGGTAGAGCTGATTTGCCCTCTTAGTTGTTTGTTTAGATTGATGAGAGAATGTTGTCCTACTGAGCATTGTATTTCCCGACTTCTGTTATGATTTTCTTCCTTATGTTGCAGACACCAGTGATATTTGGATTCCACCAGCGTGGCTTGTTTTTTGAGTTTGCCCTGAGCTTTTACAGTAGACATGGCTATCTCTATGCATTTATTAACAGGAGTGTATATGGTAACTGTGAAGAATTCTGCATAGACAACTGTGTTATTAGAGTTTGGGGGGGGGGGTTGAAATGTTGTTAGGATGTCACTTAATAACAGGAAGTTTCCCTTAAAGTAATTCCTAAATTCTATATGTTCCTCATATACAAATACAAAGACAATAAACTTATTCCTGCTTAGCTGGGCGTAAATGCCAGTGTTGAGCATACAGTAACTTTATAATTGTACAGCTGGGGGCAAAGAGCAAACCCCATATGAATGAAAAATAGTTCCTAACTGCAGCATTTATTTGTTGAAAATCTGTAAGACAAACTTCACCTGCAGCTCACAAATCAATGCAAAGGAATAAAGACACCCCTCCCCTGCTGCTCCACAGCAAGTTCCTAAAACTACACATTTAATGAAAGTACAGTTGTGTAAAATCTTAATGTAACAGCAGATGTCCTTCTCTTTACTGTTGCAGTATTCTAAACAGAAGGGGCCTCCCTCCCAGGCAGACCAATGCTTGGCCAGTATACCAAAGCCTAATAATCTGGTATGCATCATATGTCACAGCTATGCTCACTGCACATAACACAGGGCATAAAAGGGAGACCGATGCAGCAGCTAACTAGAACTGAATTACCATAGAAGAAGAGCGTCTCCACGGGGCAAAGGAATCCATGTGCATTCAGAAGGAAAAAATGCAGATGAAAAAGGGGAAACCCTCAGCCAATGGGAATCTAAAACCAAAACCAGAACAAACAGGAGTGGGTTGGAGGGATGGAGTGAATACTACAACAGTGAAGAGAAGGACATCTACTGTTATGGTAAGATTTTACACAAGTGCACTATGTCCTTCCATATCACTTTTGCAGTATCCAAAACAGAAGGGAGAGTAAAAAAACTTCAAGAAACAAAATGGGAGGTTGAATGCTCAGCAAACCCATATAAAATGGTTTCAGCAAAACCTGGTCTGGCCCTAGAACCAATAACCTACTTATAATGCTTAGTAAAGGTATGCACTGAAGACCAAGTAGCAGCTTCAAGGATGGAACTGGTGTCCAACCCCATGACGAAGGCACTAGAAGAGGCAACAGCTCTAGTGGAATGTGCTCTAACAGAAGCAGATAGATATTTGCCATGAAAAGTATAACAAATGGAAATGGCCTTAGATATCCTGGAGGAGACAGTTTAGAAACAGCCAAATCCAATGTCCTGGCTTGAAAGGAAACAAAAAGCTGATCAGACTTATGCATGGCCTTAGTTTTATCCAAATAGTACCAGAGCTGTCTGTGCAAATCCAAGGTATGCAGGACTCTCTTAGCAGCAGGCTGAGGAGAAAAAGGAAGGGAGCTGTACAGCATGATTAGAGGACCACTCATTCACTACCTTAGGCATAAAAGAAGGATTAGTATGAAGGGACTCTGTCCCTGTGAAAAAAAAACAAAAAAGGAGGAATGGCCATAAGGTCCTGGAGCTCAGAAACCATCCTAGCAGCAATAAAACAGTTTTCTATGTACAATGTTGCAAAGAACCAGAATCTGCAGGCTCAAAAGGAGCACAAGTTCATTTTTTCAAAACAAAATTAAGGTCCCAAGGAGGAGGAATAGATTTCCTTGGAGGCATATTATACAGGATACATTTAAGAAATAATTTGACCTCAAAACAAGAAGCCAAATGAGACTTCAAGGGCAGATAAACAGAAATGGCTAACAAATGGGCCTTCACAGAAAAATAAATTATGTTAGACTGGAGCAACTCTCACAAATAAGAGAGGACCAGAGAGACCCCCCCAGTGAAAAAGAATTCCTCTTACATGCATGGCACCAGACAGAAAACCTTTTCCATGTGGATATATAACATTTTCTGGTTGATGGTTTTGCCGCCTCCTGTAAAACCCTGAGTAAATCCTCAGAAAGAAGTGCCTGAAAGGGATCAAAATCCTTTCATCCATGGTGTTTGTTGAAGAGTGGACAAGTGAGAATGGATGACAGGCCCCTTGTCCTGTGTAAGGAGATCCAACCATTGAGGTAACTTGTGGTGATTGCCCCTGGCCAGATGCATTAAGAGAGGGAACCAGTTCTGTCTTGGGCAAAAGGGAATCACTAGTAAGATTTTTAGGAAGTCCAGCTGAATCTTTTGCAGGACTCTTAGAAGCAGAAGAAAGGAGGAAAAGCATTAAAAATATCCTTCCAAGGAAAAGAAAGGGTGTCTGTCTTGTATGCCAGACAGCATGACATTCTAGAACAGAAAAGGTGAAGCTGCCTGTTTAGAAGGGAGCCAAATAGATCTACCCGAGGAATACCCCACTGATGGTCAATGTCCAGAAACACATCTCTGTGAAGCATCCATTCATCAGCCTGTGTTTTGGGCCTACTCAGAGAGTCTGCCACCAGATTGTGCTCTGAAGGAATGGATACTGCCAGAAGAATTAACTGATAACTGACAACCACCTCCCAAGCCTGAACAGCCATCCTGCAGAAGAGATAAGATTTTTTGCCTCCCTGCTTGTTGATATACCACATCACTGTAGTATTGTCTACGTACACCTTCAGGGGCCTGGAGAGAACATGGGGTGAAAAGCTTAAAGGCCAGAATTAGAACTCACATCTCTTTGATGTTGATATGGTCTGACTGCTGATGGGGAGGCCAGAGACTCTGAAATTTCAGGTGACCAAACAAAGTCTCTCACCTCTTGTATGAGGCATTGGTGAACAATTCTTGAGAAGGGACTGGAGGTGTTGAGAGAAAACTGTAGAGTCCACCACTTGAATTCCTTCTTCAGACAGGGAAGGAAATGCTGCAACCAAACCGAATTGAGGTACAGTTGAATATTCCACATATGCAGTCTGGCAAGAGGGAGCACTGGAATAGAAGAGGCCATAAATCCCAGGACATGAATAAACTCTATGGCTGGAATGGCAGTTAGAGGAAAAAGAGACTGAAAGAAGGCAGTCAATGACAAAACTGGGAGAGAGGCCAACATTGGTACTGCCTGAATTCTGCAACCGAGATATACATGTTCCTGGGAGGGAGTTAGGAAGGACTTCTGGAAGTTGATAATGAACCCCAGACTTTGGAGAAGAGAGATGGTGAACTCCAGATTCTGTAATGGTTGACTGGGAGAAGGCACCTGAAACAACAGGTCATCTAGATAAGGAAAATCTGAATGGCTTGGAGCCTGCAGAAAGCAATTACAGGTACTAGGCATTTTGTGAATACCCTTGGGGTAGTAGAGAGACCAAAGGGCAAAACAGATTACTGAAAATGAAAGGAAGACACAAAGAAATGTAAACACTTCCAGAAAAGAGGGTGAAAAGAGATATGAAGGTAAGCATCTTTCAGATCCAAAGGCAATAAACAATCCTGGGGTAGTAAAAGAGAAAATAGTGTTTGAAGAGTAAGCATCAAAAAAGAAGGGACCTTGAGAAATGTGTTGAGCCAGGAGAGATCAAGAATAGGTCATCAAGTGCCCTCCTTTCAAGGTACCAGAACAACCTGGAATAAAAAGCCTATCCCACTTGAGAAGGTGGGACTGGATGAATGATTCCTTGGTTCACTAGGGACCCTAGAACCTCAAGGAAATAAGGAAGTTGTTCTAGAGGAGGTTGAAAATCCATGAAAAAGGAAGTAGAGACTTTCATACCATGAAGTAACCCTGACGGATGATAGAAAGAACCTATGAGTCTGAAGTGATGACATGCCAATTTGAAAGACAAAGGGAAAGCTGAACGGACAAAAGCAACTGATCTAAAAGAAGGGTGGGTGTGAACTGTCAAAGAAAAGCAGACATCAGATAAAGGAGGCTTCTTGCCCACAGAAATCTGAAAAGCCTTAGCAGAGGGGGGCCAGTCTACCACCCTTCCTACCTTTGGAGGCCTGGCAGGGTTGACTCCAAACAAAAGCAAATATAAAAGAATAATTCCTCTGGAACTTAGGAAAAGGAGAGACAAAAATATGTTTAAGTCCCTGCGAGGCTTTGCCCTTCTCTTGAAGAGACTTAAACATGTCAGGAGCAGCAGTCCTAAAATGATGTTTCTTATCTAAAGGAGCATCCAACAACTTAGCCTTGATATCCTCAGGCAGAGGCTGGAAACAAAGCCAAGAATAATGCTTCATGACAGACCGAAAAGCTGCAGCCCCAGAAGAGGTGTAAGCTGCATCATAATTACATTTATAAAAGTGGTGAGCCACTTAAGAAGCATAAACTAAAATAAATAAGGCAGAGGATTTGTCTTCAGAATCGGGGAGGTCAGAAATAACCTGGCAAGTCTGAGCAATAAAGTCCAGAGCATACCTGGTCATGTGGGTCTAGTAATTAACAACCCCTAAAGGCCAAAGTAAAAGGAGTGTAAACTTTCTTACCAATCTTCTCCGTTGCTCTACTATCCTTATCAGAAGGCAAACGTTTGGAACAGAGTGAAAGGTTAGAAGGTTTGTTAGAAGAGTTTGACACCCCAGCAGGATCAGCAGAAGGACATTTAAATAAAAATTGACAATTCTCGCGAACCTTATAGATCCTATCAGGTTTCTTAGGAGAAGGAGGCTGAGAATAAGGAGACTTGAAAGAAGCAGTGAAAGCATAAGCATCTAACAAGGAAGCCAACACAGTAGGAACTGCTGATAGTTTAGGAGAATCCACCTGAAGCAACTCATAACATCTTCTATGAATATCAGACAATTGAAAAGAACCCCACTTAAAGTATTCCATCATCGAAGTAATTGTGTTCCTAAACTACCATTCCTCAAAAGGAGACTCAGGGCTAATAGACTTAAGCCAAAAGTAAAGGCATCTGTGAAGAATAGGATAAAGACCCCTCATCAGACACTGAATCCTCATCCGAGGAATCTGGTTCCCTAACCATTTAGAAGGCTAGTGGTCCAAGGAGGGGCAGGTACCAAAACACTTTGAAGAGGCTTTAGGGCCATCAAGGCAGAACCCTTTGAGGATCCTTAAGATGGATCTAAACATGCTTCATTTTTCATCTTTTCTTGGAAGGGACATTAGCCCTAACAAATACTGGAGGTTCTGACCCTTGGAGAGATTCGGTAAGAGAACCTAGAACCTCCTCCCTGACCAATATCTGCAGAATTCCTCTAGGACCCTCCAAGATAATCAACCACGGTTCCCCCTTGAGGTCTGGAGAAAAGCCTGAGAGGATGTGGGAATAGATGGATCAGTGCCAGCCTTAGACAGGATCACAGCAGGGAAATCCAGTGAGGACTCCAAATTGCTTACAAAGCTATTATCCACATTTAGAAGGACATCTAGTGGAGGCTGGGCAGCTAAAGAATCCAGCCAAGACTTATTGGCCTTCTTCTTATCTAGTGGGACTATCTTGGTGGTTAAAGGACTCTGTCCTGGTACCCTGAGCTAACTGTTTAAGCCCTTGGTTTTCAAAATAAATGGCAAGGGATGACAAATGGCTTTTGAGTGTCATAGGCACAAATGCCGTACAGATACTACAAGATGTGTGGCTGTGGGAAGCACCCAAACAAAAAAAGACCATCTGTGACAATACTTATGGCAAATCTGCATCCCACACTGACATTTTCCCTTCTTGGATGAAATGAATTTTTGGTATCTAAACAAAATACAAGACCAAACTAAAGGAAAAGTATTCAGTACAGAAACAAGGCATTCAGACCAACTAGCAATAATGGCGTTCGAACTCGTGCCAAATAATTTCTGAGAATTTGCATCCATATGTCCCTTTTATGTCCTAAGTTCTGTGTGGGGAGCCTAGGTGTGATGAACGGTGCATACAAAATCATTAGGCTTTTGTATAATGGCCGGGTGTGATGAACGGTGCATACAAAATCATTAGGCTTTTGTATAATGGCCCTGAGCAGGAGATCCCTTCAGTTTAGAACAGTGATTCCAAAACTGTGGTCCACGGACTGCTGGGAGTCCATATGATAATTTCTAGGGGTCCGTTGTTCATTGCACATACCTGGATTTCACATCCCTTCATCCACTTCTGCAGCATCTCAATGATAGTACTTGTTGTAGTTTAAAATAAAAATAACACTAATTTTGTCTGTTCCTCATAAAAAAGGATTTAAGTTGCTAAATAATGACAGCCATTTGCGTTTTAGACTTCATATCATTAAAAGAATGCATACTAACATAAATCCTGCCATAACAGCAATTTTCTAAATTCATGCGAGAAATATTTATAATCTGTCCCTATTTATTTAGGCCTTGTCCAGATTATGTCCCTCCCTCTCTCTTACACACACACACACACACACACACACACACACACACACACACACACACACACTATACCTCTCAAGCTCTTAGTGCAAAAAAATCTGGACAAACCCTCTCATAATGGGGGGGGGACAAAGGCCCAATACTAGGGATACGTTTTAAATATTGCTCATAAACTTAGAAATTGCTATAATAACAGACCAAAAATAAGAGGCAAAAATCTGGACATTCTGCAAAAATTTGCTTTGGGGAGGGGGGGGTTTAGTCAAGCCTTGCTTAAGAAAACAAAATACCTTCACAGTCTTTGAACACTGTGATATTTTCTTGCTCCTGAATTGCTGGAAGAAGATCCTGAGGATCAGCCCTGCAGTATCAGCTTTGCTATGTTAGGGAGAGACACGTGCCCAGCCTAAATCCACCCAAATAAAACATAAAGGGAACAGAGCAGTTCATTTAAATTTCCCTCCAAGTTCCAACTGCCAGGCAGAAAACACAGGGCAAGCAAGCAGCTGCTCAGCCTCAGATGCAAATATGGAAGTTATTAGTTGTTCTTCCTCCTTTTTTTTAACTCAAGGTTCCCAGCTTCTTAGCCACAAATGCGGAAATTAAGCTGCTCAGCAGCAAACATGGAAGTCTCTTTGTTTTTTTTTTACAGAGGGTGAGCTGCATATCCATAGCGGAAAATTATTGTTTTTTTTTTTAAACTATAGCAAGTTCAGCATTTAGGATGCTGAAGAAGTGGACGCAGGGATGCAAAATCCAGGTATGTGCAATGACCAGTGGACCCATAAACATTATCATATGGTCCAGGCATCTGTGGACCATAGTTTTGGAATCACTGGTTTATGGTGAAATTTGGAAGTTAAGCTGAGCAAAGCGATTTACTGACATTGCTTGGAACATTGCCTCCAAATACATGTAATACAATTGAATTAATAATGCTAATGTTTGTCATAGATTTAGAGACAGAGAGGTCAAATCATGGGGCAACTGCACTGATCTTACAAGGCAGCAAGATCAAACATTATAAGTCTCCAATAATTATCTAAAGAACTGTCATAAGAATGAGATGTCTGTGGAGCCCTGTTTATATATCCGATGGCCCAGGATCAGATTGAAGTATTGGCACTAGATGATCTAGATATGAAAATATGGGTGGGACTACGCAGTTACAGAAGGCTTGCCCATTTGTGGGGGATGATGGTAAACTGTCTACCTGTGTCACTGTCACCTGATAAAGGTTAATTAGTGTATTAGCATAAAAAAGCGAAGGAAAAGATAGGTGCTTATGTGCCTTAGATCTGCAAAGGAGAGTATTGTTCTGTAGCTATGGACTGTGTGCCCACACATGCATGTGTGTGTGTGTCTGTGTGCGTATGCATGTGTGTAGCTTCCCTTTATATACATAACATCTTGTTTATTACTCAGTAACTCCTGAATCCCATTTTACCAATGTTTTGCTTTCTTCTTTGTTTTGCCATTATCATATTGAAATGCAGCCAATGTATTAGTATATTAAATTTTCTGGGGAAGTGTTTTTCATTCATTTGTGACTGAACATTTTACTTTCAGGGGATTTTTTTATAAATCATTCATACGGAAACAATGTGCATGTGTGTGTGTGTGTGTGTGTGTGTGTGTGTGTGTGTGTGTGTGTGTGTGTGTGTGTGTGTGTGTGTGTGTGTGTGTGAGTGTGTGTGTTCATACAGAAACAATGTACAAGTGCATGTGTGTGTGTGTGTGTGTGTGTGTGTGTGTGTGTGTGTGTGTGTGTGTGTGTGAGAGAGAGTATGTGCAAATGTATGTATACATAGCAGGATGTACACAACACTGGGTACAGAACTGCATGCCCAACTCCAGCAGGATTATGACTGCCAAGAAGTGAGGGGCTTAAGACACAAAATAATACCTATGCCAATATAGCAGCCCACCATCAAGAGTTTGCCAATTCATTATGGCAGTTATCCAGTAAGAAAGGGGAACAAAAGATATGACTGATCACTGGCCATTAGGGAAGTGGAATGGTTAGAGGACTGGGAGAAAAAGATACAGATAAAATAAGAGTGAGCTGCTTCTACTTCAGCCTCTGACAGCAGTTCACATTAAAATCTATTGACATAAATAGATCAACATGTTCTTCAATATATATACATGCTCATTCTAAGTAACACACACAGGTCAATCTGATGGTGAATAAAATAAGGTAGTGGAGAAGGAGAGGAGAAACATGGGGGAAAAGACTGGGATCAAATAGCAGTGACAGTGAGAGTAAACGGAGCCTGAACTGGAAGGTGGTATAAATGGAGATGCAGACTTAGGTCAACAAAGAAGGGAAGGAGTGTAACAGGGATTGGCAGGAGGTTAGGACCCAGGAGAAATAAAAAAATGGTGAACTCAAGGATGCATCAGTGTGGATTGCAATGGGATTCAACTGTTACCAGAACAAATAAAATTACTTCACTGTTGAAGAGCCATTTTATGAAAGGATGAAATATTGCAGTTCTGAATCCATTGTTTGGTAGAGATCTGTCTTAATTCTATTGTTAGTTTATTCCATCACTTGACTAGATGTGCACAATACCTAGTCTCCATGTCTATAGATAATTAGGGGTAAACTACATCCCTAAATGTGATACCTATTTATGCCTTACATCTCCTTACTCTCTCCTCTTCACTTACTTCCTTACCTCTATCAATTTCTCTCCCCTGGCTTTCTCTCTAACTATACAATAAGCCTGCTTTTCTCTCATGTTGTATTTCAAGTCCTGTTTATAATATGCTAACTTACCTTTCATTTCTCTATAGACTGGCTACAATTCCTCTACCGATTATATCATTGCCATATAACTTGAATCTATTCTTAACCAATAATTTCATATTATATATAATTTAATATAATTATTTAAATTGCAGCTGCTTTTTAAATTATTTTTAAAGACTATAAGATTATTGTTCTTAAAATGTTTTATAATACCTTGGAGCTTTCTTCCCCAAGCCTCTGCTGAAAATAGTCTCCTACTCAGTAAGACTTTCCCAGTAATCAAATGTCAATAAATAAATAAATGTCTGTTTATGGACTTGGAGACCTACAGAATGAGTGAGTTAACACAATGCAAGATCTAAAAGGTAGGAGTCATGTCAGGACCCAGTACAGAGAATGGCAACTTTAGCAGTCTGAGTGTGAAAGACAAATAAGATAATTTCAGACAAATGTATAATCTAATCAGGTGAGATTAAAAAAAAAATCATAGTACTGTGTTTATTGTATGCCTGTTGTGTATTTTTGCTTGGGTTGATCTGAAATTTTGTCATGAGATGAGACACATATAGGAAAATTGTTCAAAAAATGAAATGGAAGTATCACATTGAGTGTAGGTTATCATATTTTCCCTATAAATCATTATCATATTCTTAAAATTAACCCTTTTTTCTTACTTTGGGTATCAAACTGGCCAATTGTGAAGAAGTTCATAGTTAATGTTAAGGATAATCTTTCTCAGTTTAGAAATATAAGAATGGTGGTATTAGAATGGTCTCTTCTGGGATCTACTACTTTTCATTTTTAATGCATTGCTTCAATGACTGCTTCCCTGAAAAGGTCTAACATGGTAACATATAATTTGCTAACATTTGGTCAAGTACGTTTGCAGATGATACCAAGGTGAATGATATCATTTGTTATGTTCATAACCAAGGAGATCTGCAATAATGTCTGGATTCAATATTACAAAGGTCTAACTCCAAAGGTATGCAGTTTACTGCCAAGAAATATCGAATCATGCAGTTTGGTAAAATACCATTGGGAATCCATAGGCACTTGACTCTCAGTTACTCAGTTGTTACTCACTAAAGTTATTGGGTGAAGGATCTGGGTGCTACAGTTTTTTAAAAAACATATAACGGGGGCTAAAAGAAAATTAGGCACAGAAAAGAGCTGGATCACTCTATTTGCATTGAGTCAAAGCTGGAATGAAAGAGGGACTGAACTAGAAAAAATAAATGACGATACAAATACGCATGCAGGGATCTCCATACTTAGCCTACGTGAAAGCATTTGCTTCATTTCATTCTAAAAATTAGATGATGGTAAAGTGGTTAGCACTGTGAAACACAAAGCTGGACTGGTAGAGGAGACAAGTGCCAGGTTCTCATTTGAAACCCTGAATGATCGATCTAAGTTGTTACTGATCCAAAGGATGGCATCAGAAAATAGAACTAGCAGGGTACTTGTGATAACTCTAATATGATTTCCACACTTTGTGTGTGTGTGTGTGTGTGTGTGTGTGTGTGTGTGTGTGTGTGTGTGTGTGTGAGTATATGTGTGTGTGTGTGTGTGTGTGTGTGTGTGTGTGTGTGTGTGTGTGTGTGTGTGTGTGTGTGTGTGTCTATATACATATATATGTATAGATACAAATATAGATTTTACATATCTATATATCTATGTCTATATATCTGTATCTATCTATATATATATCTATATATATATATATATATATATATATATATATATATATATATATATATATATATATATATATATATATATATATATATATATTTGCAGTTTATGTAATAGCTCCAAAATATGCAAAATGCAATGAAAAAAAAAAACAGGTGCAACAGAGAGACATACTCTTTAATGGATGTGCAATTAAACTTAATAAAGCAATTCTAAAATGAACTCACAGTGAACTCCAAAATATAGAGCAATCACCTCTCATAATGTGGATTGAATATACAAAATGTGTAACACTTGCTAACAACTTCAACTAGAAAGCTCACAGCAAAATTAAATGTGTTAATTTATACTAAATAAAAGTTATTTTTGAAACTCCATGCCGAATGCTGACCATCGGTTCCCTTCTAGATCAACTCACCCTCATTCCCCTTACTAGAGATATCTGAAAAGAATTATGATCAGGACAACCATTAGGATATTTTCTGTAAGCATTAACAGCATGCACATGCCTACTGAATGTTCTCCTAGGAAGTTGTGCAATGGGTGTCGCATGGGATGGTCACTCATATCTGCAAGTATTGCAAGTCCACAATCATCCCTACCTCCAAGGATGAGCATATCATGCATATTTCTCTGGTCTTCCCCAGGGAAATCAGTGCCCTACCTGTACTCAGATATATAACCTGGCCTTCTCTCTCTGAAGAGGGTCAACGGGACACAGTCCTTTCACTTCTCTTAAACTACTACCTGCTCCAGCAAGCATATGATTGGCTAATGATATACAGGACACTTGGGTAATAATCAGAGCTTTGTCCCTCTGTGCCAATGGACCTAACACCATAGGTATTAATTAAGAAAATGTCTCATGAATGAGTGGCAAGCCCTTTCAATGACGGGCAAAGTGGAACATGAAATTTTAAGACTCACACCAAGGAATGTTCCCCATGATACAGTACAGCTGAGAGTTACACAACTGAGTAAAATATAATTTTTTTAAATCTTCACTTTTGGACTGTAGATCATCTGAGTTCTATGGAGAACAGCAGAACCACTTATAGGATAATGGCAAACAGTCATATAATTACAGTTAAAGCATAATTTATGAGCTTTCATTCCCTAGATTGTCTTTCTGATTCACACATGAGCAGTGGTTATCTTTGTGATAATGAAAAATATTGCCAGCCCAGCTATCTGGAATTTTGTAAATAATTCTATGTAATTTGTGAATATTGATATGATTTATTCAGAACTCTATGTTGTTATATACTGAGCTAAAATGTAACCAATGCATACCCTACTGACTTAGAACAGAAATGCTTATAAACTATATACCTGTGCAAATGTATGTTTTAACAGTAGAAACAAGAACATAACTGGGTTAACTTGCAAAACATCAAGAAAATAAGTTGAAATTAAACTGCTCTATAATTGTGCTATAACAGTTCTCTCTCAGTTTCAAGTTTAAAACATAAAAGTGTTTTATTGTTTTATGACCTCCAAGATCAGCAAACATCTGAGAGATACGTATTTTCACACAGAGATGTTAAATTCTTTTAGTTTCTGTTTTAGCCTGAGAACTGAAGTCAGGTGACAAAAAGTGATGTCATCCAAGCTAACTCCACAGTAATATTTGATATTAATTTAAGAACTCTCTCAGATAGATACTGTGCATTTTGTGTCTTGTCTTGGACCTAGCAAGAACATCCACTCATCATCACTATCTGTACCTGCCTTGCTCTGTAAGTAAGTCTTTAGGGTATACTAACTATTTTTAGATGTAGTTAGGAAAATAGTAAAGATTAATTTAGATGTTTTCTGTATTTATTTGAGACTGTCCTGCCTTGTTTTAAATATTTCCTGTAATTTTGAACTCTGAAGTAACTGTGTTAAATTTACTGAGTATTGTCTTGTTCTTTTATTTATTATTAAATATATTTAAACCTATCTTTGTAGCTGATATTTTTGAGACATAGTTAAGCTCTGAGAGTACTTGCATATGTATTTGGTGACACTGTACATGCCACTCAAATAGCCTTGCTCTTGGTCAGACTACCAGATTAATAGTAACATTACACAGTATGATTAGACACCCTTTGTAAGGGTCTTATAGAGGTTCTGGTGGCAGTGATAACTACTTTATTGTCTGGGCAGAAGGAGGCATTACTAGTAAACCTATGCCAGCCTTCCCCAGGTGTGTATGTGTGTGTGTGTGTGTGTGTGTGTGTGTGTGTGTGTGTGTGTGTGTGTGTGTGTGTGTGTGTGTGTGTGTGTGTGAAAATCAAATCTCAAAGTGTGTGTGTGTGTGTGTGTGTGTGTGTGTGTGTGTGTGTGTGTGTGTGTGTGTGTGTGTGTGTGTGTGTGTGTGTGTGTGTGCCAGCTACTTGGGCAGAAACATGAGGATGAAGCACTGGTTGGACAGAGAGAGTGTTGGGAGGACTTGGAACCTGGCTAAGGACTCAACTCTATAGCTGTGCCAGTGGGGAGTCTTATTGGGGATCTGGAGAGAGAGAGAGAAACCAGCCTCAGACTGACTGTGATCTATGTGTGCTCTTAAGGGAAATTGCACTTTACTGCGTGTGTACTTGTCATCCTCCCACTGTGTACATCCCCTAGTTGTTGCCAGTGGTGAGGATTGAGGTTCCTTGATTACTTGGCCAGTGCAGGGGTGTAACAATGTTATGCTTATATATTGGACCAGGTATGAATTCTTAATACCTTCCTGTGTATAAATAGACCCTCAAATCTATACCATCTCCTTTAACTCCTTCACTCTGGTGGAGCTGAGGAATTTTGCACTGTAACTTCCAATGGGTGGAGCCTAAGCCTTTTGACAGAATCAAATTATGTCCTCACATTTCAAACAAATGTTCATATCTCTGGAACCATATGGATTATGAAAGAAGTATAAAAGGGAAAGTGTTCAGCACAAACTATTTTTATAGTGGTAGTATTCTTTAGGTTCTAGGTCTTAAACTGAATTTTACATTTGTAATATTTTGTAAACAACTTACAATATCTCAGCTACCACTCAAATTGCACACATACTGTCAGCAGCACTTTATTCAGCTAACTGATAGTTTTCATATGAGGCTAAGGAATTCTGTCTGTGTTACTTGGTCATTGAAATATCTAAAAAAATGTGAAAATTATATATATACAAATTAATATCATAAAAACGACAGTTAGTATCTATTTACCTGCACTAGATATACATTAAATATGAATGCAGCTGAGTTTGCCATTGAGTTAGCTTTAAGTTTAAATCTTTTAAAACCTTGGACATAGCATGGTTTTGGAAGGATTGATACAAATATGAACAAGCAATATTTGACATCAGTAAGAGTCAACTGCAGATGCACCTGGAGGTGTCACTCGGATGTATCAGCAACTGCAAATGCATGATTTTTAAATTCCTGGTTACTGGTTAAGCCTGCCAGATGACTTTCAGAGTTATTGTCTGAGCTAGATTTTTTGGGGAAGTGACAGACCAGCAGTAAGGAACATAAGAAACCACACCATTACACAACTGGACCTTTGCCTTCAGTATGGTGTTTCTTTGGCTGAAGGTTGCATGTGCTGTTATAAGTTGATCTTATCTTAATAACATATGTACCTGAAAACAAGTAAAAAAATATTAAAAAAAAACACTCGTTGAGCAGAAACTAGTTTATTAAAAAAATATAAAACACTCAGTATTTGATACAAAAAGTAAGTGCTTTCATCAGGCACATAGTCCAAACTTCATCAGACCCTGTATGTACCTGAAAACAAGGCTGTATAACTTTCAGCATGACACAACAAAAGACTGGGAAATTGCAAAGAACTTGCAAGTGATGTGTATGCATGATTACTGGAGTGTTTTGTTTAACCATTTATGTCCTTTTTAACAAAAGCATGGCTGCTAACTGACTCCAGACTAAAACATATGCTTATGTCAGACTCACAGCTACTATTAGTCAACATAAATGATACTGTAATCAAATAAGTCTTATTTATTTATTTATTTTTTCTAAATGTGGATTCCTTCAAGGTAATACAGATAAGCATATGTGACAAAAGTTATGTGTGATGCAACGGGACTTTCAGCAATACTGGGGGAGTCCCACAAAACAGCAATAGGAAAAGCATAACTTTCTGGAAATTTTTATGAAATACAGAAAGCTTCAAGACACACTCCTACCAATGCTTTGGACTTCCTGTATTGTGGTGGAGAAAAACAGTGAATGACATTTCCAACATGCATTAACCTACCTTTGTGTGACGTTTTTTTT